>NC_090984.1:109185416-109488446 GCF_041146395.1 Eulemur rufifrons | reverse complement strand
ATCTAACCCAGCCTTACAAAATTATTTTAGCCTATTTTTCTGTGAAATAAAAGTTAAAGATGTATCTTATTTTGTCTTTCCTCTACCAGTATAAAATATTAATATCTATATTTTAATTAAATATATTTTAGTTTGCAAATACTCTTATTCATTGCAGTAAGAGCTGGAGAAGATGTGAAGGAGGAGGAAAATTATGAGGAAGAAGATGATGCTAAAAGGAAGACATGATCTTCGCTAAAGAAGGCATTTGTTTTGTGAGGCCAACACATACTTCAAAAAGTACATTGAGTCAACATAAAAGGTGCTATTAATGGTGATATATTTAGGGATTATCCTTAGAGCAACAAGCACCTCATAGGTTTATTTGTTCTTCTTTCATCTTGAGTCCCCTTTCACTTTCCTTTTCCCTCTAATTATCATAAGCTTTTGAATCAATTTAAGTCATAAAAGCCAAAATTAAATGAAAATATTATTTTGTTTAATGGATACCAAGGGAACATAATAGGTATTTTAAATAATATCAACTAAGCTAAATTTGAAAGGAATTGAATGGTATTGCAAATCTAGCATTCTTTTAAACAACTATTACCAAAAAAGGCAGGAGATAGATTTTAAATTAAAGGTTTTGATATGAAATGTCATTTATTATGGAAACCTTTTAAAAAGCCTAGGACAAATGTTTTATTAATAAATAAGGAGAAGGAAGGTGTAGAACAATAAAGACAATAGGTAGCAAATTTTCAAAGCACTGGAGCAGATGGATGAGTAACTGTCTCATTAGAGAAGTAGTGGAAACAGCAGTTACTCACTGGTTCTCAGGAGCTGGAAGCTCCATTATCCTCAGGAAGTGGAATTAAAGATAGGGTGGTTCTTTAACTAAATTAGTTGAAAGTTAAATTGAGAAGTGATTTGACCTTTCTTTTGTCTACCTGTGCAAAAGCCTGGATATTTTTCCCCCCACTGGAGGGGATTAAACAGAGCTTCCCTAAATAGAGGACACAAGACACTATTGGAGGCATAGGAATAACAGAAAACCTGAAGATGAATTAAATGCTAAAATTCTGAATGCTGAAATAAATCCAGCTTTCTTCTTCCACTTGACTTAGAACATGTAAGCAGGCATAAAGTAAGCAGGGTTTTGACAGAATCTAGATAATTAGGAAAAAAATCCAAAAGATATTAATGTCAGGGCTTCATCACGGAGCTGCACATACTTATCCCCTAGAGTGGGGACCACTATTGCCAAACCCAGCCCTACACACTGAAATTACCATCTATATATTAGTGGTCCTCTGTGAAACATAAACAGACAGCTGAGGATTAAGATACACTGGAGAAAAGCTTAAAATATCATAGCTAGAGTCTAAATCAAAACAAAAAAGAAAAAAAAAAACAGAGGCAAAAAGTTTATAAGAAGAAAATGTCAAATAAATTATCAATAGTATAACTATGAAAAATGAAACGAGGGTATAGACAATAACATTAAGAAAAAAACTTACAGAGCTTGTGTGAATTCAAAACACGATAGCAGACTAAAAAATTTTAGAAAACTTTTTGAAGATAAAATTGAGGAAATCTAGAAGGCTGAACATAAAGGCACACAAAGGCACAGAAATTGAATCTAAAAACACTTTAAAAAGAAAACAAATATACCATAACAGGAGATCCAACATTGAAATGAAAAAAAAAAATCACCAAAAGAAAGATAAACAAATGAAATTTTTAAAAAGTAAATAAATAAATAAATAAAAACTAATTTGAAAAATGTCTAAGCCCTGAAGTTGATGAATTTTCAGACTGAAAGAGAATAGTAAGTGAGTGCTAAAGCCAACAAGATGGACATCAACCTAAATCAAAGTAATCATGAAATTTTATAGCACTGGGTTCAAAGGAAAGACCTTCTGGCTTCCAGAGATGAAAGGAAGACACACACAAAGATAAGAAATAGTAATGATTCCAATGTTCAAAAGCAACACTTAAAACTAGCAATTTAATAAACTTTCAAATATCCAAGGGAAAAGTTATATTTAACATGGAATTCTATAGCCAGGTATACTTAACAATTAAATGTAAGATTAAAACAAAGGCACTTATAGATAAAGCCTCCAATAGTTCACCATTCTTTTTCAGAAAGCTGTAAGGGGATGTGCTCCACCAAAAACAGGGAACAAACCAAAGAAAACAAGAACACCATACACAGGAAATAGATTTAAGTGAATGCAGAACTGAAAGGTTTCTCATGTATTACCATGAAGACCAAAGCCAGAAGGCAACCACTGGGACAAACCTGGAAAAGAATCAGTGCAGTCAGTATTGAAGTTTGGGGTAGATTTTTCTCAAAGAGATAAAATTAATGGCATCCTCAATGTGCTGGAGCATATTAAGAGGAGATCTAGACAACTGCAGGAAAGGTTGGCATAAGGATGCAAAAAATTGGCAATAGATTAAATCAAACTATTTACTCTAGGGAAAATAAAATGCTGCGCAGGGACAGAGACTTGTCATTCATATTATATTCCTTAATGGTGAATGGATATTTACATGTTCATAATAAAAAAAAATACACTGAACATTTTTTAATCCAAAATTGTAAGATTATTATATTGGAAGGTGAAGAAGAGGGAAGTACATGTGTGATAAAACTGAGAAAGCTCCACCTTCCCCAGTGGAAAGTCAAACAGATAGTTTCCTGAATTTGGAAAAGAGAGAGAGAGAGAAATAGTAACATAAGCATCTGTTTTAAAAATATAGAGGAAAACACAAAAGGAAAGAGTTAGAAGAGCAGGAAGTGGTTGGCTTTAAGGAGAGACGGAGAAGCAGGAGTAGCGGCCACTCTTTTCTTAACAGGCCTCGAGGTACCGTTCATAACATTAAATTGTATAAATAGGTTTAATAAAAATAAAAATTATATTTAAAAAGGTAAAAATAGAACAGACAGCAACTTTAATGGCACATGATAATTGTTTTTCAGTGAAAAGGAAAAGCTATTTACACAAAGATAGGAAACTAGAACATGTAGCCAAAAGAATAAAATCTTTAGAAGAAATTCTTAGGACGTATTTTTTAGGTGATGATTCCTCCCTACATTCACTTCAGCGTGGAGTGAGATTTCTTATCTCTGGAGAGTCTTCCATGACCATAGATGATAAAAAGTAGTTGAAGTATTAACAGAGCTAAAGTCCTATAACTTGTGTAGTATGAACAAGCCAAAGTGTGAGCCAATGAAAGATGTTCCCTGGACACTCAGCCCCAGAAAGTGAGTGGGAAAGGGGCTGAGTGAGAATTCCAGTAAATACAGAGTAATAAACAAAATGATTGTTACTTTATTTCAGGGAAGTGATAATTTCCAGCCATAAGTATCTCTCTCCTTCTCTCCCCCCCGCCACACACATTTTCCTTCCTCTGCGTCGTCCTCCCCCATCATCTCTGTTTCTGTCTGTCTCTCTGCTCTCCCCACCCAATATCTAAAAAGTATTTCAATCTCTTGTATGCTTAAGTTGGTAAATTGTTGAGCTCAGCAAAACTGTGGTAAGAAGTGTTGAAATATTTATCCCCAAATTGGTTTAGCTCGTAAGCAGTAAGAGCAGATGAAGTGTTCCTGGAACATGCAGTAGATCACTGCAGGCCGTACCCATGCCTCATTTATTGCTGGGAGATTTTTTTGTACTGTACTCTGATGAAGGCAGAAAGAGACATTCAGGAGAGATTCACCAAATAGTACTTCCATACGGAAAGAATGTCTCTGCCAGGGGATAGATAGGACACTATCGTTCTCATCTTTACACCTCAATTTAAAGTGAGAAATTTTGTAAAGATATTAATTTTTATTACCATTAATTACATCCTTTTATTTCATTATTATTGTTCGATTGTGCTCTACTTGTTCTGGTAAATTGCTGTCTCTTTAAATTCTAGGTATTTTGGAATAGGAGTCACGTGGGGTAAAGATATGACAGTTGCTTCAGAGAATTCAAAAATAGAATCTTTTGTCTGAAGATGAATTTGCATGTGTTATATTTCTAATAGTATTTAAAGTACAATGCCATGATCTCCAAGGGAAAAAAAAGTGACAAATGACATTGCTGACCTGTTACCAATGTCTGAGATTTTACCAGTAAGTACCCTTCCCCACATGTGCAGGTGGGGAAAGGATGGGGATTGCTGGGAGGGAAGGTGAACTATAAAATGTAAATGTCATGAAGCAACTAACACCTCTAAGCTCCCATGTTTCATTCACATTTATTAACAATTAATATAATTAGTAATGGAATGTGTAATGAAAAGAATGTACTATCAGCAAGGGAAAGACCTATATATGTCTCTGATTTTACTTTAACTAGCACTGGGATCTTGGGAAAATAACTAATTTTTTGTGAATTTTTGTAAATCTGTAAAATAAGAATAATAATGCCTATTTATAAACCTGGGCAGGGATTTTATTCAATAGAAAAGTGAAGAGGAGATATCCACCTTTAGGAACTGTAACACAATCTATAAATATCAGTTAATATTATAATACTTGCCTCTATAAGTAGAAATGAAGAAGGCTCTTTTTGGAGGCCCATGAAGTAAAAAGTCAATTGCTAAGAAAATGAGTCCTAACCACTGGCTAGGACTAAATTTCAAAAACCTATTCCTGTGGAATGGAAATTAGGGCAGGATTCCTGGAATTGGTGATCCATTATTACCTGTACAAGAAATCCAGACATAAGAAACTAGGATAAAATGAACTAAACTTGGGTAAAGTGGTTGAGGGGTGGAGGTGGGGGAAATGGCGGGAAGTGAGGGAATCTGTGAATGGAGGGGTCCTCCGCACCAGGGTTTTGCATTCATATCATCAATCCTAGAGTCCACTGGTCACTGATGCTGAAGTTACTGATGTCCTGTAACCATGGTAAAGTTCAAGCACCAATGCCAATTAATAATATCTAGGAAAGAGAGGGGAATTTTAAAGGAAATGTATGACTGAATGCATATAATGATATGAACCATTTTTCAGGGTTCTTGAACCATTTTTCAGGGAAGTCAGGCTTGTGCATGTTCACTTATCTAGCCAGCTTTCAATGTGCTCATACTAACAAAACAATAACTCTTGTCTATTCTATTTGTCTGAATAAACACAGTTTTCTGCACATGTACATTGGTAATCTTGAGGAAACTGGCATAAACTAAAATCTAAAATTTTGATTTTGTGTTTTCCAGCCTTGTCTATCTGAAAGAAAGATTTGCTATAACAAATAGTTTTGATTGACTTGGAAATGCCCCTTATATATTTGTTTTGATAATTATTTCAACACAGGAAACTTTTCATTTAGATTCTTTTGGTAAACAAGGGAGGCCTACATCAAGAATTGTGTTAGTTTCCTTATAAGTAACTTTTATCTCATTTCCTTTTATAATACATATGCACACATCAGTTTGCACAGGAACATGTGACACTTTGTAAGATTTTATTTATATATAATTTCTAAAATAGGGAACATAACTTGAATGCTAAAGTTAAAAGTGGGTGTGATAAATTCTACGTGGGTGTTAGAGAAGTACATTAATGCTAGAACAAAAGTTTATGAAATACAAATTTAAAAAGTAGGGGAAAAGGTGGGAAACAGTTTTACATTGTTTTTCATTTTAAATGTGCTTTTAAAAATTACTTGTGATGATGTCTTTGCCATGCCTCATAATCAAATCATTCTTGAATGACTTATTAATAAGTAAAAATAAATAAAATAGAATATTTATATGAATTTATCTAGTTTATTAAAATAGACCAGTCATTTCCATCAAAATAGTTAATCTGGGAGCCCTTAAGTATTTTATGGAGAATAAGCTTTCATATTCAAATTTTAATACCATCATATAGCCTTTGGGTTTAAATCTGGGTTTTTTTGTTGTTGTTGTTTGTTTCTCAGGATGTTTCTCCATGGTCTGGGTAAATTAGATTATTGATCACAAATATCTTAGGTATAATGATTATTTATGTAATCAGTGAGCTAGAAATTAACCTGATAGACAAAAGAGAGTTTTTTCTTTCAAGATACTCAATAATCAACACTCAAAAATTGGGCCCCAGACAAAACTATAAACAGCATTTTTGACTTTTCAAAGAACAGTCTATTTTACAGGATCTTGTTAGATAACAAGAAATTCATTATTATTTTCCTTCATTTTGTGGTATTCATTGACTGTTAGAAAGTAAAGCATTAAAGCATTCAAAACTTTCATAACATTTTAGCATGATTTGTTATTCACATTTTATATTTTACATTAACCCAAACACAAAGAACTGAAGTTCACACTGATAATTTCAAATCCTAAGGTTCAAATTCCAGAGGGCTGTATTTACTGTATTCATGTGATTTAACTACCTATCAAGATTCAGTATAAATGTAAAAGAAATGTAGTCCACAGAGTAAATGATTTCTACTTAACTTCCATATTAAAAACAACATTTTTGAAAAGTCAATGATATACTAGACCTAGATAGTAATTATTGCTACAATGATAATTAGGCTATAATATACTTACAGTTTTAACACATAAGGGCATGATTATGTAAGTAATCTAGATAAAGATCATTTTATTATAGTTTGAATTATTTGAATTACTGTAGCCAAATATGTATTTTGAGAGGTTTTTTTCTTGTTTATCTTTACCACCTCCCACCTTCCTCATATAAACATTCAGAGGCAATAGGGCTCACACATATGGCAATGGATTTCTAATTTGTTGTTCTGTTAGATTCTACCTTTTTCAACATTATGTATACTTATCTTACATTTGAACTGCATAAACTCCTTGAATGTACACAATTCACTTTAAATCTCACAGCTACGAATTCTATATAGGATGGCCTTTTTGCATCTCCAATCGTTTAGAATTGCATGGAGTTCAATTCAAATGGAAAACCCAAATAACTACAAATTTGAAGTTTTGGAAATGGCTTGAATATATTTGGATTTTATTGAAAATGAGTTTGTAGTGCATCAACAGAAGAAAATTTTCATGTTTTAGGGAAATAGTTACTTAACTTTCACTCTGTCTCCTGCCCAGCCATATGCATTCCTTGGTTATGCTTTATAGTTGTGCAATAACAAGTCTAAATAATTTTCTCTGCCCTAAAAAAGAAAATATTTAAACATCTTCCCATTTCATATTAAAAAAAATCCTCTAAAATGTAAACATGAAGAATTTCTGTGCCCAGAAGAAAATCTCATGCCAACATTATGAGTTCCTCAGCATCAGAAAAAATAGATTGATATATCTGAATATATCAACATTCATGTATATACATGAGGGTTAATAGCTTTAATGTTGGGAAAAGTGTGAAAATAGCACAAAAAAGAAAATTAATTTATTCAAGTAATAAAATATAGAAAAGAAAACTGATTAAAGGAAAAACAGAAAAATTCCCATATGGTCTTAGTAGACTAAGATTTACAAAATTCTTTTTGCATCCCAACTCCATAGAGATGCTCTGAAAAATAAATGTATATCTACATGACTATACTCTTATCTACATAATGGGAATCTGGAATTAATTAAGCTTTCATATTTTGACATGGCTTTGCACAGTTAAACTATTATGCTTACCTAAAGGCAAACCATTAGATGTTTCTAGGCACCAAATAAAGGCAATACTAACAAATATATTTTAAGATTACTTTTGGATCCTGAAGACTGAAAAAGGAGAAGGTAGAGGCTATATTTGTCCCTTTATTTAATCTACACAATAAATCAATTATTTTGATTCTTTTGGTTTCTTTGCTAATGAGCCATAGTTGGCTACTTGATATGATAGATCTCGGTGAGTGAGTCATGACAATTGTGATAAGTTCTTCCCTATGGGGTGTGTGTATGCGTGTGTGTGTGTATGTGTGTATATATATGTATATATATATTTAATATGTACTTATATGTATAAATTTCTTCAGTTATGGGTGTAGAATAATGAGAGGCCAAACTATTAAAGTTTTACAAGTGGCATATAAAAATAGGAAAATTAACATATTACTAATCTTCAAGATGGAGCTTATCTGTAAATAATGTCCTGTCCTGGGTAAATACTGGAAAAATTCAATCATCTAGGAGGATAATTGGAATATTAAAGGCCATAGTTAGAGCTTGGTATTTTGTAGATACAACTAAAGAAATGTTTATCGTGGGAACCAGGGCTTCAAAATATATTCCCCCACTAACTTTAAAGTAGTGAACAACAAAGGAGTTAAGATATGCCATGTCTTGGTCAAAGATGCTTCATATGGATTGTATACTTTGAAAAGGCAAAAACAGTGGAAGCTTCCCACATGAAAGTTCAGACATTGCAAAAGCAGACAGATGATTAAAAAAAATCTATTCCAAAAAATATATAAGTAAAGTATCATTAAAATGTAAAAATGAATTAGACAATTAAAACCAATGTTAAGAGAACAAATAGCTAACATCATTTATGAAAAAAAATAGAAAATGCAGTACTTTATGCATGCCTTTGGTAGTTTGAAATGTTATAGACATCAAACCTTAATAAAATATTTCAACAATGTTAAAAATACTTTTAAAAAATAATAAAATAACATTTTTACTATTATTTTAACCCTGTGTATGTGTTATGAAACTTCTATGTATCTTAAGGGTGATTTCATGCCATTTAATGTGTCACTCATCTTTATTTTTAATTATAAAAACAGTATTTTACCAGTCAGTGCTACTATTAGTACCTAGGTTTTTTCTTCCTGGGAGTTCTCAATTTCACATTTAAAACCAAAAACTAAACCAAGCTAAATTTGTCTGCTCAGTTCCTCTAGCTTAGTGGCTCTCAGAAGTGTTGTCTTGGAAAAGCAGCTTCAGTATCACCTAGGAACTCATCAGAAATGCAATTTTTAGTACCACCTTCCACCTACTAAATCAGAAACCCCGGGGGTAGAGTTCAGGAACAAGCCCTCTGGGCAATTCTGATGCTGTGTGATCTATTCTGATAGTCTGAGAACCACTGCTGTATCCCCAGGTCCTTAACTGTCAAAACTAATATGACTCTTTCACTTTCAAGTGAACGGCCAACACTGCCCTATGAGTGTCCTAAACCACCAGACACCCCTTTCCTTCCTCAGCATTCTGCTCAAATCTTACCTGTTCTGAGTCTCATTGTTTCAGTATTAATTCTGAAAAATGAAGCCATGCTACTGTATTTACTCCCATTTATATTTGCATGTTACCCTTGTGAAAATTATTTTCATTTAAATCTGAGGCCCATGGAGACATATAATAATTTAGTCCTGAGGGCTCGTCCTTTAAAGATGGGCTTTTCAACATCATGACATGTTTCAATTGTTCTCTAAGTATGTCTTGGGTCAATATACACAACCTGTTCATTAATACATACTTCTTTTTTGAGTTCATGATGCCTATATTAATATAAGGAAATGTTTCTCAAATTGAGTAATTCAGTAACATATCAAAGAATATAATACAAATATGGTACATCTTCTTATAAACTATTAAGTCTACAGTTTTGGAGGGGATAGAGGGGGTGCTCCAGTTACAATAAAGCAGACACAAATATATACTGGCAGAGGAGTAAAAGTTTTCATAAATTTTTAAGATAAATATAAGCCTTTGTAGAAATATCAGAGCAGGGCTTTGGGTTTATACTCTCCTGCCCCACTAGGTGTAATTGAATGGAAAAGTTTTAGACGTCCTCATGGGGTTGGGCTAGATGTTTTCCAAGGCCCCTTCTAATTTAGACCATAGAATTTATTTTATAGAAGCATTGACTGTGTGGAATGGCTAGCAGGGGCTTAAGAGAAAAGGTGCCATAAAGAATTTAGCACTCAGAAAAGGCAAGTGGAGAGTGAAACTTCGCTGAAATATCTCTTTTAGTGAAGTATATTAAGATCTATATTGTGTGTTCTGTTCCCACAGAGGAAATACTTTTTTAAAGATTGCAGAAGACTCCTAAGAAGAAAGGCAGGGAAATACACTTCTAGGATTTTTTTTCCCCCATTGAAATGTATTCTGTAAAGTGCAGCAAATCAAAGGAGAAAAAATTAAATGAATCTTCAAACAAAAAAACAAAATGAGAAGAAAAACTTATTGCCAAGCTTCTCTCTTCCTTAATCCAGATGGTTCACTTTTTCTAATATGTAGGTAATACTGTGGCCGATTGCTTTGGTCATCATTCTTGACAAGAGTATGTTGGTGATAACGAACAGTTTCTCTGAATAGCTACAGGTGCTCAAAATTTCAGCTGCTGGCTCTGTCCCTTTTAGAAAGTCATAATTTAACCTGAAACTGCTGCTAATAAATAGGTATCTGGGTAGCAATCGGCTAATGAACTACTAACTTGTTTTATTTGCTTTGGAAAGAACTGAGTGTGAACAATTTGGGCCAAGGTGTGACCTGTCACCCAACCTTGAAAAAAAAAAAAAGCAGCAGACTTATTAAATACTTTTGCAGGTAGAGATTGAGAAAAGTTCAAGAACTGCTATACATGATAATAAAGGACGACCTAGAAAGCATTTAATTAAAGGTGTTGCATTTATTTTCTATTGCTGTGGCAACAAATTACCACAAACTTAGAGGTTCAAAAAACACAAATTTATTCTCATGCAGTTCTAGAGGGTAGAAGTTCAGTATATATAAGACTCTAAAATCAAGATGTTGGCAAGGCTGCATTCCTTTTTGGAAGTTTTAGGGGAAAATCTGTTTCCTTGCCCACATTCCTTGACACTTTCCTTGATCTTTAAAGCCAGTAATGTTGCATATTTCTCTGTAAGCATTTTTTTAAATTACATTTCCTCTGACTGTTTTCTTCTACCTCTATTTTAAGGACCTTTCTAATTACACTGGGCACATCTGAAAAATGCAGGATAATCTCAAGGTCCTCACTCTTAGTCACATCTGCAAAATCCCTTTTGCCATCCAAGATAGCATATTCATAGATTTCAGTATTAAGACATGGACATCTTTGGGGGAACGTTTTTCTGCCAACAATAGGCATTGTTGAAATTCCAAGAATTTTTAACAGCTTTACTCCCATAACTATTATTTGCCTGAGGTTCACTGTTCAGCTCTCACAAATTGAAAATTATTTATTTTGCCTTTCTTTAAGATAATGCCAGTGGAGGAAGTTTTCTCCTCATGTATTTTGCCTATAAAGTAAATGGAGAATGTTGGGGAAAGCAAACATCAATTATTTCAAGTGCACACGTTGATAGAGCATCTAGTGGGCAGATGCTCTTCTCCCCCACTAGGTGTAATTAAATGTAAAAGTTTTAGAAGCCCTCGTGGGGGTGGACTAGATGTTCTCCAAGGCCTCTTTTAATTCAGAAAATAGAATTGCATGTCTGTTCAGGCTGCTATAACAAAATATCATAGACTGGGTAAAACATAAACAACAGAAATTCATTTCTCACAGTCTGGAAGCTGGAAGTACAAGATCAAGGTGCCAGCAGATTTAGTGTCTGGTGAGGGTCTGTTCCTCATAGATGGTAACTTCTATGTGTCCTCATGTAGTTTAAGGTCAAAAGGAAAGAATGTTGTGTACTCACCTGGTAGAAAGAATGGAAGGGGAAAAAAGTGATGAACTCACTTCCTCGAGCCTTTTATAAGGGTATAACCTACCCATGATGGCAGACTTCATGGCCTAATCACATCCTAAAGGCTCTACCTCTTAATACTATTGCATTAGGTATTAAGTTTCCACACGAATTTTGGAGGGACACAAATATTCAATCCATAGTGGAGACCAAGTTGAAAAATTAAAAGGCAAAATTTTGCATACAATTTTGAGGGTTAAAAAGTCCACTTAACACTCCCTGTTTCACCTGCTAGATTAAAAAGCTCTGCCTTATAGATCTTCAGCAAATCCAACTCTCTTTTTCTAAACCAAGCTTCTACATAAAAAAGAGCTGTATCTTTTAAAGATATGCTTAAATCCTTTTGTGTTTAAAACTTTATTTTATTAAAATTTGCTCATCTAATTCTATTGTTCATCATCTTAGAACTATGTTGTATCTCAGATAAGCATGCATTGTGCTTTTAATGACTTTTCCTTTATTCTTGGTATCTTCCCTTGGTATTTCTTTTTTTTTTTTTTTTTTTTTTTTTTTTTGAGACAGAGTCTCACTCTGTTGCCCAGGCTAGAGTGAGTGCCGTGGCGTCAGCCTAGCTCACAGCAACCTCAAACTCCTGAGCTCAAGCGATCCTCCTGTCTCAGCCTCCCGAGTAGCTGGGGCTACAGGCATGAGCCACCATGCCCGGCTAATTTTTTCTATATATATTTTTTTAGCTGTCCATATAATTTCTTTCTATTTTTAGTAGAGGTGGGGTCTCGCTCTTGCTCAGGCTGGTCTTGAACTCCTGAGCTCGAACGATCCGCCCACCTCGGCCTCCCAGAGTGCTAGGATTACAGGCGTGAGCCACCGCGCCCGGCCGTTCCCTTGGTATTTCTACACATTCAAAACCTACCTCCAATAGTCCCTCATTCATGAAGACTTTTCTTATCCTGCAATTTAGCATTAACCATTCCCTTCTTGGGCTCATTAGAGTATTTGTGATCCTGTATGTCTCTCCAACTAGAATATAGTCTCACTGAGTACAGGAAGATAGTCCAGCACCTTTTGTATCCATTATAATCAGCACAAAATAAAAGTTAATACATATTGAATGTAATTATCAGATTGAATTGATTTCTCACATTTTTCTATAGATGATAGTACACCTCCCACAGAAATATATTTGTTAAATGGGTGTCAAAAAAGATCATAAGACTGAAGGAACCAACTCTTTGTGGCAATAAGATATCAAATTATAAACAAAACTCAAGGCCATGCCAGGCAAGGCTTAAGTCATGCACAAGAGTTTTCTTTTTTCTAGCAGTTAAACAAGCACTGGCCTCAAGATAAGCAATATTAATCAATTGCAGCTTACCAATTCCCAGACACTGACTAACTGCCCCCATACCCCTACTCCACAATCCATAACTACAGCTTTTATTGGACAAGAGGCTGATTTCAGTAACTTTCTCTTAATAAGAAAGTACCAACCATGGACTGGTTCTGGCTGGTTTACAGAGACTGCGCAGTGAGTGCCTTTGTGTACCTGCTTCATCTTTTGATGTATAGAGCCTAATTTTAATGCAATTAAATGTTAAGTCTCCACCTCAAAGTGAACATGGGACGGATATAGTATGCATGTTTGCTTACTATGCATGTGCACATACCCCTTCATGAACATTCATAGCTCGTCCTATGACCTGTTGTATACATAAATTTAGCCAACCCATTCAGCATAAACTCTTGTCTCACCCTTCCTTCCTTTGAAGTGCCTGGTTTTGATCTCTGCTGGAGGCAGTATTTCCCAGCATGTCAGGACGGCAACCCTGCAGGTTGTAACTCTTTATAAGAAATAAAATTCTCCTCTCCAAATTTATGAACCTTGGGACTCTGTTGATGTAGGAGGATTCATGTAAAAGTTTGCAAAAAGCGGTTTTCTCTGTGAATAAAGAGACATCAATTATCTTCAAATATAGATCATTGCAAAGGGGCCTTCAGTAAAGAGAAATGATCTCAGGGGAGAATGCATTGCTGCACTAAGCACAGGGAGCTTGTATCAGACATCCAGAATTTAACCAAGCTGGTTGAAATCATGGCAATTTCTCAGTATATATAGTATATTTTGACTTTCCTTTAAAGGCTGATTAACTGTGAACTTCCCTACAAATTGTCTTAGTAAGTATCTATAGTATTAAGACTGTGAGTTATTAAAACTTATTTTTAAAGAAATTTGTGAATTTTTTTTATTTCTAAAACAAATCAAACCAAATTTAAAAAAATTTAAAGTAAAATCTCAATTGGGACTTTACTCATTCAGAATACATTAGTTATCATTAGATCAAGTCTGAATTAATATTTCCCTTTTCTCTCTTTGGCAGAAATATCTTGTAGATGTATAATTTAAATTATTTAGCATTAATGAAACATTTCATTACAAAAAACTAAAGGTTGCTAGGAAATGAAAATTATGATCAGATAATAGGGGTATATTTAAAGCACTTCACAGTTAAATGTTGTTATCAATGAAAGTGATTTAGTATTCTTAGTAAAAAACATTCATTATTGGTTTTCAGGAAGATGTTTGTGGACAAAACCAGTATGATTATTTCATGTATATTTCAGTAAATATATTGAAGATACAGAAACAGAGTTTACCCTTGAACAACATGGGTTTGAACTGCATGGGTCCAGGTACACATGGACTTTTTCAATAAATATATTGGAAAATTTTTTGGAGATTTGCTATTAATACAATTTGAAAGAACTTGTGAATGAAATCCATAGCCTAGAAACAGTAAAAAAAAATTTAAAAAAGCTAGGTACACAATGAATTATAAAATATCTAGTCTATCGTTTGCTACCATAAAATATAAGCAGATCTGTTATATAGGGCCAAAATTTATCAAAACCTTTATGATGACCTACTTTCCCTTTATGAATAGTGAATATATTTTCTCTTATGTTTCCTTAATAATATTTTCTTCTCTTAGCTTACTTTATTATATAATAAGAATGCAGTATATAGTATATACAACATACAAAATATCGTTAATTGACTGTTTCTGTTATCAATAAGGCTTCTGGTCAACAGTAGGCTATTAGTAGTTAAATTTTTGGGGAGTCAAAAGGTATGCATGGGTTTTTGACTGTGCAGGGAGTCAGTACCCTTAACTGCTGCATTGTTCAAGGGTCAACTGTATTTCTTTTAAACATATTTAACACATTTCATAAATTTACATTCATTTATCTTCAATTGGCACAAATATATTAGTTTGATTTCTTCAACTAAAATTCAATAATTAATAATAAAGCTATTAGGGCCTTAGATAAAAGATAAGTCCCAACTCCTCACTGCATGGGTTATTCAGTGCACTCAAGCAATAATAAGACTGACCGATTTCCTGTTTTGGTGTAAGTGACATTTCTTTGACTTGAGCACAGACCTTTGTTTCCTAACTACGTACTCTCTCACCGCTTTATAATTTCTCTTCAACCTTCAACTATATGTCTCTTCTTGAAATTTTACTTGCCTTTTAAAATTTGAGCTCATAAGGAAAGTTAAGGAACCCTCATACTGTGCTTCAGTATCCCCCCTCCCCAAGTTAAGAGCAGGCTTGTGACCGGGAATGAGAGACAAGCTCTCTAGCTCAATGGTTCCAGATCTAACCAAGCAGAAGAAAAACCTGCTGCATATCACACCAGAGATTTCCAGATTCACGGTGGCTGATGTAAGTGCAGGGGAAATTATTGCCAAGTAATCAGTGTTTCCAAGGTCACTAGGAGGCTGGAGAAGCAGCTTGGTGATGGAAGAACCAAAGTGAGCCCCCGGGACCTACGGAGCAACAGAACAATCTGTCTAGACATTGGTTTCCTAGCTGCTGCAAAGAACAAACGCTGAGGCCACATTGCATTCGAGAGACTAAGTTCCAGATATTGTGACTCCTATGAAGGTGCAGAGGAAGAAGATCAAGTTGCTTCTAGCACCTCCCACCAGAAAAGCATGCTAACCAATCAAAGATAACTTCCCCAAAGGAAATCACCTTGCAAGTAGGACAGAAGTGAGTTGCTAGACACCCCCACCCCCCAAATAACACATTTTTACTACTGCTTAATATGATGAAGGACATGGTATATCATATCTAGTCTTGATCCTTAAATCTTAGTTTCTTGCTTTTCCTTGTCTTCCCATTATTATTAGTATATCCTTTAAGAACTGCAGCAATATGGGTGTGTGCATGTATGTGTGTGCACTGCTTTACCCAAAAGATAAGGGGAAAAAAGAGCTAGTATTGCAAACAATTTGTGATTAAGCATCCACACAAGCCATGTGCCCATAAGTACCAAAGAAGTCCAGAAAAGGGAGTTATCAAGAAGACAGGGGAGAAGTCAATATCTTATAAATAGAAAAAAATTTCAGAAACATTTGGATTGTATTCCCAACTATGCTACAAATTATCATTGTAACTATCTGTGTTAATGACAGGTCAATGTGCCTTTTTAACCTCAGGTCCTAAATCTTTCAAATAGGGATATTAATGTAAACTAACTCATGGGTTTAAATTATGTAATATGTAACATGCTTAACATAGTGCCTGACATATAATAGATGCTCAAAATTTTGTACTATTAATAATATTAAGCATTCCATATCATTATTATTAGTAGTAGTATGGTTTAGGTAATGAACTTCAAATTCAGTAAAAATTTCTTAAGAGCTGGCTCTAAAATAGTCCCAAAATAATCCAGTGAGTGCACCACTGCACTGATGGTAATTAGTACTGTGGGAAATTGCAAACAGGAAACTTAAAGCTCATTATGGCATGTTGTTTCTCAGTGCTGAACATTAAAAATTCGGAGCTGTCTAATCTGGAATAAAGACAATTTGACCTCCAATTTTTATTGCAATCTTTGTTACAGCTGCTTAAAATATCTCCTCCGCAGCAGCCACACAAAGAAATGTTCTGTTTGTAGTTAGGCTAGAATAGATAACATTACTTCTCAGCCAACAAATTTTATGTTTTGTGAGTTTTTGCCAAATGTATTCAGATCCAAAGCCTCAAATTAAGAAGCTGGAAAGGAGTTTAGTAGAGAATAAGAATGCCACCTTCTACCTATTAGCTCCTTAGAATGTCACGGATAAACTTAATGAGAAAAAAAAACTTATGTTAATGAAAACCAGGAGAGATTTCATAGAAGCAATTAAATAAATCTTCTGTTGAATTTGGAATGGGAGTTTCAAAGAAAGATTTAAAAAATTATTTGTGAAGGAGATGATCATTTTGGAAGCAATTATACAAGAAATTTTTTAAAAGACAAATTCCTTCATCTTGAAATGTTTTCAACATGTCATGACCTTCATCAGCTGCTTAACTATACCTGGAAAAGATCTAGAGTTATCAGACTTTGTGTTAGCCCAACCTTTTCTCTGCAATATTGAGTGTTTCATTAAGTACCTACTGAGTGCAATGCTTAGAGGGCAAGGAATAGACACACAACAGGTATAAAAGACTTAATACTTTATGAAGAAGACCCCCAAAGCAATCACAGCAGCTAAAAAATAGATAAATGGGACCTGATCAAATTAAAAACTTTTGTACAGCCAAGGAAACTATCATTAGAGTGAACAGTCAACCTACAGGATGGGAGAAAATATTTGCTCTCTACACATCTGATAAAGGGCTGATAACAAGAATATATCTAGAACTCAAAAAAATCAACAACAAAAAATCAAACAACCCCATCAATAAATGGGCAAAGAACATGAAAAGAAACTTTTCAAAAGAAGACAGAATAATGGCCAGAAAACATATAAAAAAGTGCTCAACATCTCTAATCATTAGGGAAATATAAATCAAAACCACAATGAGATATCACCTAACTCCAGTGAGAATGGCCTTTATCAAAAAGTCCCAAAATAACAAATACTGCCTGGGTATGGAGAGAGAGGCACACTCTTACAGTGCTGGTGGGACTGCAGATTAGTACAATCCCTGTGGAAAGTAATTTGGACATATCTCAAAGAGCTAAAAATAGCAATACCATTTGATCCAGCAATCCCACTACTAGGCATCTACCCAAAGGAAAAAAAGACATTCTATAATAAAGACATCTGCACTTGAATGTTTATGGCAGCACAATTTACAATTGCAAAGATGTGGAAACAACGCAAGTGCCCATCAATACATGAGTGGATTAATAAAATGTAGTGTATGTATATCATGGAATACTACTCAACCAAAAAAAACAATGGTGAACCAACGCCTCTTATATTATCCTGGATAGAGCTTGAGCCCATCCTTCGAAGTGAAGTATTACAAGAATGGAAAACAAGCACCACATGTATTCGCCCTCAAATTGGTACCAACTGATCAATACTAAGGTACTCACATGGAAGTAATATTCATTGGGTGCAGTCAGGTGGGAGGGGGGTGGTGGGTGTGGGTAAACTCACAACTAATGCATATGGTGCCCACTGTATGGGGGAAGGGCAAGCTTGTAGCCCTGGCTTGGCTTATGTAACCAAAATGTTTGTACCTTCATAATATTCTGAAATTTAAAAAAAAATAAAAAATATGAAAAAAAACTTTTAAAATAAATATTCTGTTTATTAAAGAGAAAACCTGACTATTAAAAGTATTTATGTCAGAATCCAAAAGCACACTCCATGAAAAAAATATTGACAAATTGACCTCAACAAATTTTTTAAAAATTTGCTTTATGAGAGCTCATATAAAGAGGATGAAAAGACAAGCTACATATTGGGAGAAAATGTTAGTCAAAGGGCTAGTATCTAGAGTATATGAAGAAATCTCAGAACTCAACAGTAAAAGAAAATCCATTTAGAAAATTGGCAAAAAATTGAATAGACATTTCACCAAGAAGATAAACATTTGAAAGCCACTCTCATGTAAATATGTTCAACATCATTAGCCATTAGGTATATGTAAATAAAAAACCACACTGACATATCATTTCACACCTTATAAAAAACTAAAGTTAAAAAAAGTTGACAATGCCAAATGCCAGCAAGGATGATGAGAAACTTGTTCCCTCATATTTTCATGATGAAAATGTAAAATGCTAGAGATACTCTGTAAGTTTGGCTGTTTCTTATAAAATTAAACATGCAATTACCATGAAACTCAGCAATTGTACTTTGGGGTGATTATCATAAAGAAAAGAAAACTCTATTTACCCCAAAACTTGAATACAGATGTTCATAGAAGCTTGATTGTAATAACCAAAACCTGGAAATAACCTAACCCTGATGTCTTTAAACAGGTGAATTATTAAACAAACTGTGGTACAATCATTTCATTCAATAACACTCAGCATTAGAAAGGGAGAAACTATTGATACAGGTAACAATTTAGATTAAATTCCAGAGAATTATACTGAGTGAAAATATCATTCTTCCAGTGATATATACTGTATGAATTCATTTATATGAAATTCTTTTTTTCAGATATAAAATGAACATTTACTAGAATAGGGAAGAAATTATAACAAATTGTAAGTTTAAGAAAGCTGCCAAATACTATAGGCAATAAAAAATTCAGAAAAATATCTTGTTTTTATTAAATAACTACCTGTCAAGCTGCTGTATGTTTTCTAAATTTTTTGCTTGCATATTCTTTGATTGCTCTTTATATGACAATCTTGAAATGACATTTCAGAAAAGGAGGCTAGATTTCTGGCTGCTATATGTTAGGGACAGTAGAGGAGTGTGTGTCAAAAGAAGGTGGGTATGGTTATAAAAGGGCAACATGAGGGATCTTTGTGTTGGAAATGTTCATATCTTGGTAAATTCATGAACCTGCAAATATTATAACATTGTATAAAACTAAATATATAAACACCTACACACAAATGACTATGAGTAAAACTGGAGAAATCTGAATAGGATCAGGGGATTGTGTCAATGCCAATATCATAGTTTTGTCAAGTGTAAATGGGATTTCTCACATATGAATCTATAATTATCTTGATAGTTCAATTAAAAATACTTATTATTCTTAATTATCTCAAAGCGTTCTTCTTAAGTTTGCCATAAAAATTTTGTCAACATAAATAGTCTATGGATTGTGTTCTAGCTATCTCATCAATTTATTGAGTTTTTCTTCATGTTTCTATGGCAATTCGTGTTATATAATTGATCATAGAGCAATGAACATGTATCAAATCATTTTATGTTAGTCACACACTTAGATGACTCTTGTATCTTTTGAGATAATATTACAATACTCCACATGTACAGTAGCAGAATCATTATGGAAATCCCCACCTTAACTTTTGGTTGAGCTGTATCTAATACAATTAAGGTTGATTAGTAATAGTGATTGAGGCAGCCCTTATGTATCTCTGTCTATAACACCATTAAGGAGATAGACCATGGTCAACTTTTGATCATAAATCACAAAAACAAGAATTTAATATAGTACCTAGAAAAATAATGATTCTTAGATTCTGGAAGAGACATTTCTCTAGGATTCTATGAATTTTCATTTTCAGGTTACTGCATTTTTTACTTATAACAGTACGAAAACTGATATCAATGAATAATTTACTTACAAAAATATTAGCTATATATGTATATCACTTCTAAAATTCATTAAGAAAATTTCTAAGGAAAAAGTGATGGAGAAAATCAAAGTAGATACTTCATGTACAAATGATGCCTGGTTTTCTCCAATAATGGCTCATTCATAGAAATTGTAAAAAAAAAAAAAGAATTGAAAGTAGTTTAAACATTACAGTAAAAATATCCAGAAATATTTTGTCTCCTTTTACATACTTCATACTTTCTTATTTTTTCAAAAACAGTGCTTTAAATGTGAATAACAGTTTTCTTGTTATTCAACAAAGCTTGCTAAAGACAATAACATCATGTAGATGGATCAAAATTGATTACGACTTTTAAAAGGACAAATAAGTTTAAGATATAAGAAAAATATCTTGCCACAGTGCTCATACAAGTGGTTGAGAAGTTATTTGGACATTCCATGAGTCAATATTTATTTAGATACAATGAAACTTATAGTTCATATTTTTTCTTAACCCACAAAAATGACTGATTTCTTCTATTTTCTGGCTAATTTGAATGTTAGTCAACATTTTATCTTCCAAATGACTTTGCTTGGTCTACTGTTGCATGAAACTTAAAGGTCAAAAGAACCATGACACTGAAGCATGACAAAAGGCAGAAGAAAGCTGTTATGTTTTCACTTAAAATTTCTTCTCAGCTGATTTTAAAAGTGTTCAATCTGTGGAAGATACTTTGTCTCAAACAATAAATGGTTCACATTTTCCTTGACCTCATGACTACTTCGTTCTTCTGCCTTACACATGGATCAGTGAAGAGAATGCAAGATTGGTGATTGATTTTGTATTTTGTTAATTGGCACAAGTTACCACTGGGTGCTCAGAAGACAAAACAGATTATACATGACTCAACAAATAAATTGAAAAAGAACTGTACAAATGCCAAAAAATTTCATATACTAAGCATGTTGAATTCATCCTATGACAAAATATTTGCTATGAAAATCTTTCATCAATATTGTGAGATAGGACATTAAGATAGATTTCTTGCTAAACAAAAAGTGATATGTACAAAGAAGTTTTTTTTTTAACAGTGAAGATTTATGAATGGAAAAAAGTTCTTGGCATCTTATACTATCTTCAGTAATACTGTGTTCAGTATGGTGAATGTCAGTCCCACTGAGAGGTTGAGACTGAGTTTAGCTTATTTTTACTTAAAAATCATGAAGATTATAAGGACAGTCAGTCATGTAAATTATGTCCAATGAAAGAATGAGCTGTGAGGGGGGGTATACCACCTCAAATTTTCCACCAGATGACTCCTTATCTTAAAAGATAATTGCAATACTTATATTGTAATATCTGTCATATTTTATCTGCGAGAAACTCCAGTTTTATCTGAATGTAGAGAAAATTCTTTAACACAGTATGTTAAGGCTCTTGAGAGAAAACTTTTCATGGTTTTAGGGTTGATGTTTACTTAAAAACTAGTGAGAGGAACCTACTACAGCAGATTTCTCATCTTTGCTTGGCTCCAGAAGTACTGAAGTTAATGCATGCTATATGAAATGGGATATTCTCTTGGTTAAAGACCAAAGAGAATAGGAAGATAAACCAGAGTTTATCATATTGAAGATGGTATTTACATTTTTCATCATCATACTGAAACTAGGCTCAGCTTCTTGGGCTAATTTCTATGTTCTCCCTGAACTGAAAAAAGTACTCAACTGAACTATCCACATGTAATTTCAATATTCTTCCCTAAAACCCAGAGCATCAATTAGACCCACAAATTTGACCTTAAACAATAGCCATTAGCAAACCTAACTGCATACTTTACTTAAGGCTGAAGTACCCTCCCCACTTAGGGATTGCATGAAAATCTCACCAATATCTATTTGGCTTCTGTCTCATTGTGAAATAGTCACATCTTAGGATATGGGTAACAACATTAGGGATGAACTCTAAGGATAGACTCTGCACTTCAGTAGCCAGGCTTAAGCCAACTAGTGAATAATATTCTCCAGGTTACTTCAAATTTTCTGGACCTAATCTTGGTCCAAGAGATAGGAGGGAGAGTTTCCTAGGGATTTTGGTTCCTTCTTTTATGTGAAAGAGCCATATGATGGGATGGGCTCTTTTCATCTGGTTACATTTTTACAAAAACAGTGCCAGAATTGTTGCAGCCATTTTGCCTAAGCAAGAAACCAACAAAGAAAGAAAGAAAGAAAGAAAGAACGAACGAACAACTGCAGAAAAAAAGGGTGATGAATTTCCCGCATTAGGTCAACTGTGATGTCTTCCCTAACTCTGTTCTTGCCATTACCAGAACAATCTCTTTTTGTTTAAAAGACTTTGTTTCCTTGTCTGTTACTTGCAGCCAAAGCCATTCTAATGTATAGATCTCTCTGCCCATCCTTCAAAATTCAATTCAACTAGACTACTTTATATTAATAATCACATTTATGCAGTTTTTCCTAGATATTAGGTGCTGTTCTGAGTACTTTGCATGAATTAACAAATT
Source organism: Eulemur rufifrons (assembly GCF_041146395.1). Classification (NCBI taxonomy): domain Eukaryota; kingdom Metazoa; phylum Chordata; class Mammalia; order Primates; family Lemuridae; genus Eulemur; species Eulemur rufifrons. The sequence goes on along the minus strand of NC_090984.1, from coordinate 109,465,832 downwards.
AATCCTTTCAACATTGTGAAAGCATTCTATTATATTCTAAAATTTATAAATTCGCAGAGACATTAAGTAACTTGCCCAAGGCCCTATAAGTAGTATGCAGAATAAGCAATACCCAGGTAGTATTGTTCCAGAAATCTCATTCTCAACCGTTACATGATATTGCCTTATGATATGCTAACACTCATATTAATGCCATATAAACTCTTATGTTTGATTGTTTTGCATTTGTTGTCTGAAATGCACAATTAGTACTTGATATTAAATCATCCTGGGCTATTTTCACCCCACATTTTCTAACTTATTTTATGACTATTGTTTTATATGTGTATATCTGATCCTTCCTTTTTGCTCAGTTTTTTTTTTAGAATTAACTCTGGTTTGCAATGTTTATAGTGTTTTGTAAACACAAGGATATCAGAATTATATCATTTTGTGATGTGTGTCCCTTAACAATTTATTTTAGTTATAGTTGTTATTAATAGTTTTGTCTTTTAATCCTTGTTCTACAGATAAAATTGCCTTACACACCACCATCATTACAATCATAGCATATTCAGAATATGGCTTTGTTTTACTTATACCGTTGGGTTTAGTGCAGTTGTATGTTTCATGTTATTAATTAGTGGCTTTTTGTTTCAGTTTAAAGAGCTCCCTTTAACAATTTTTGTAAGGCAGATTTAGTGGTGACTAACCTTCTGTGCTTTTGTTTGTCAGGGTAAGTTTTTATGTCTCATTCGTTTCTTAAACTCAACTTTGCTGGATAAAGTATTCTAGATTGTCAGGTTTTATTTTTTTCTTCAGCACTGTGAATATATCATCCTACTATATCCCGGTCTGCTGGATTTCTGCTGAGAAATCTACTAATAGTAATGTTGATATTCTTTTGTATATGATATGTTTCTTATCTTGCTTTCAATTTTTTTTCTTTGTCTTTGATTTTTGATAGTTTGACTATATGCCCAGCTGTATTCGTCTTTGGGGTGAATGTGACTGGAGAATTCCATGCTTCCTGTAACTGAGTTTTGGCATCTATTCCCAGATTAGAGAATTTTATGAAATTATTTAAGTCATTATACTTTCCCAACTATGTTCTCCATCTTCTTTTTCTGGAATTCCTATTACATGAATATTTGGTCCCTTAATAGTGTCTCATATTTCCCACAGACTTTATTCATCCTTTTTCATTCTTTTATCTTTTTGCTTCTCTGACTGGATAATTTCAAATGTCTGCCTTCTAGCTCACTGATTTTTTCTTCTGCTGATTGGGTCTGCTCTTGAAACTTTCTATTGACTTCTTAAGTTCAGTCATTGTTCTTTATCTCTCAGATTTCTATCTGGTTCTTTTTTATCATTTCTATTTCTTTGTCAAACTTCTCACTTGTGCAATATTTTCTAAATTTCATTAGTTCATTGAAGATCTTCACAAGCAGTATTCAGAATTCTTCCTCAGCCATTTTATTGATCTCCATTTGAGTGGGTATCCATTACTGGAACTTTCTCTGTGAGGTGTTATGATTGCCTGATTCTTTTAATTCTTGTGTTCTTATGTTGCATTTTTTTTCTGTGCATTTGAGGAGACAGGCCTCTTTTCTGATATCTATAACTATTCCTTGCAAGAACAGATCTTCACTATTTACTGTAGTCTGTAATTCTGAAAGGGCCAACTGGAGATAGCCCTGGCCGGGCAGAATTTGTTGTGAGTTCTCTAGTGGCTGGGACACAGCCTTTGCTCTACTTTCAGGTGGGACTGCTGACTGGACTCTGCTATCAAATGGAGCTGCTGGCTGGGTACAGTGATGGTTTCTCATCAGATAAGTAACAAGATCTATTCTATGGCTGGAAAATTATACTATTTGGGATCTGCAGTCAGGCAGGGCTAAAAAGTGGGTTTCAAAGTTGGATGGAGTTGCTGCTCAGGAAAGGCAGGACATAGGCTATGCTCCTAGAAATGCACATTTGAGGATTGTATCCCTGGCAGGGTGAAGCAATGGGGTGGGATTTTGGCTGAGATAAGTGGCTATTTGAATTTCTGGGTCAAGCAGGTCTGGCCTCTATGCTTCTCCAAAATCCACAGAGATGTTAGTCTCACTGCCTGAGCAGGGTCATAGGGTGAGTTTTCTGGCTGAGATGAATCACTGCTGGATTTCCTGGGTCAATCCACTCTATCCCCCTTGCTTCTCTGAAATTCACAGAGGTAGGAGTCTCTTTACCTGGATGTGGTCATTGGGCAGGCTTTTTGGGTAAGTAGAGCTGTGAATTGACTTCCAAGATCAAGCAAAACCAGCTCTTTCACTTCTCTGAAATCAACAGAGGTGAAAATTTCCCTGTCTGGGTAGAGTTGTTGGAAGTGCTTTTTGGCTGAGTAAGCTGCTGCTTGATTTCCCAAGTCCAGTTGGTTTTACCTCCATGTTTCTCTGAAGTCTGAAAAGGTGAACATCCCTCTTCCTGAGCAGAGTCCTGGGGTGGCTTTGTGACTGGCTGGAACCAATGCTTGAATTCCCAGATAAACCAGTTTAGCTCCTTTGATTCTCTGAAATAAAAGGAGGTGGGCATCTCCCTGACAGTGCAGGACTTTGGAGGTGAACTTTGAGTCTGGTTGGGGAAACTAGTAGACTAGGGACTCAAGATAGGTTGAACTTTCCATTGTGCTTATAAAGGTCACCAGCTCAGCTTTATTGGTGGGCTATCAGGTTGGCTGTTATCTGTGATCAGGCACCACAGCCAGCAGAAAATGGAGGTCTCACCAAGATCCACATGCTGGTCAGTATGACTTCCACCTCCTCTCTTTGTTTCTACCTGAGCTAGGCAGTCTAGCTGTACCATATCTCCTAGTGCTCCTCATGAGGTGGGACTGGAGTGCACTTCCTGGAAAATGCCTTGAAGTGCTAGGGACACTGGATGACTGTCTCTTTTCTCTTTTTCCCCTGTAGAAACTGTGGGCACAGGGAAATCCTCTTCATCTGGCCTTGTGCCAACTTATGTAAGCCAGAGGGGCAGTGTGGTTAGGGTTAAGGTGTTCTTTTACCCTTCTAATTCGGATTTCATTTAGTTCCAACGACCATGTAGATATATCAGGTTTGTTTCCAAGTGTTGAGGTTTTCAAAAGGATATTCTATTCTATGAATAATTGTTAGTTGAACTTTCTGGATGGGATTGGGTAGCGGAGCCTGAGACTTCCTATTCTGCCATCTTGCTAACATCAGTCCTCTTTTTTCTCATATATTCAACTTCATTCTCTACTAGTTCTTTTAGCTGGTAAAAAGTGCTCAAACCACATCTTGCAAAAAAAGTGAAAGGGATGCTGTGTTCCACACCACACCCCCAGTCAGCTTCTTCCATATAGTCCATTTCATTTTATAGCCAGGATACTTGAAAATGTCTTCATTTTCTATTCATGTGTCTTCCTCCTCCAATTCAAGGGAAATTAAATCTTTGTTGTTAAAGTCATTACAATAGCCTTTTAAATGAATGCACTTTCTGCTTCATTTGTTCCCATTAACTGCTTCCTCTTGGAGCCCTCTTCTCTGTTAGCTTCACATTCCTCCCTTTCCTTTTTCACTTCCTACTAATCTGCTTCTACATATTAGTCATGAGATTCTCTTTCTCTATCAATACCTTAGAAACTGGTGTTTATCATGCTTGTTTTTGGAGGTTTTATTTGTTCTCACCTTTTTAAATTACGTCGCTAATCAGGAGTGGTGGATTTTCAGAGTTTCTGAAGAGCAGAAATCCTGAGACCTAAAATCCCAATATTAGTGCTAGACTGTTGGTCAAAATATTCTGATTTCCATAAAAATAAAATATAGCCTTTTTTATTTACCTTGCAATAAATATAATAGTCCTGAACAACATATGCTCTGTGTGGTGAATGTTAGAAAAGTGGAGAAAGGAGATTATAGGATTAATTTGTGACAACATGAAGGGCATTTTTCACCTACTTTGTAATTTTGTTAGGACTTTGACTATCTAAACAAATTATGTATGTTTCCATCATAAATATCTCAGGCTAAGGTGACTTTTCAATGTCTATTTTTAAGCTATATGCACCTAATACTAGAACCACTAAAAGCAAAGTAAAAAATATCATTGTCTGATGTAAAAAATTATATTTTAAATGCTATAATGTTTGGCAAAAGGAAAAGTGCTTCACAACATTGGGTGGAGCCCATGTTGTCACCTTATGTTGTCAAATGTTCTCTACCTTAGAGTTGGGTTGTTTAAATAATTTTTACCTATAAAGGAAGAAATAGATAATAGAGAAAGAGAGAGAGAGAGACAGAGACAGAAAGAGAGAGGGAGAGAGAAGAGGAAAGGAAGGAGGTGAGAGGAAGGAAGTGGGGAGAGAAGGAAAGGGAGTGAGGAAAAACAGAAGGAGAGAGAGAGGAAGTATGGAAGGAAGGAAGAAAGAAAGGAGGAAAACGAGGGAAAGAAGAAAAAAATTAAAAATATATATGGGATTTTTATATGGTGTAATTTAAAACCTTCTTAGTGTTCTTAACTTAAAAGCCCACAGGGGATAAAAGAACGAGGGAGAAAAGAAAATGTACTGGTTCTTAATAAATTAACAAAGGGAGTCTTCTCAGTAAATGTCACTGTATTGTGTGTATTGTACAAGGGGAGCCCATATTACCTTTAAATTGTGCCTTTCCCATGGCTTAGGTTGTCTAACTTGCACTATATTTAATCAAGTTTGATGGGCTGCATAATAAAGGAAGAATTCCAGATAGTATTTATTCTCATTCTTTTATTCCCTGGGCAGATACAGGGAAGAGGCAAAAACATGAGTCTGAGGAATGAAGACATTTCAGCATAATACACTGACCTCTGGAGCAAACTCATTCCATGTGAAAGTATTCATGTTAATAAAAGGGTTAGCATCATTAATTCCATGATCTCTTGTTTTGACAGCCAAGATAAATCTATTTTCTTAAACATTCTGTCCTCCTTACTGAATAGAGATCATATCCACAATAATGGCAGTAAGTTAATTAATACATTTTCTTGAACAGATATATGTAAAAATAACCATCAGACAAATTGAAAAAGAATTCAAGGCATTAATAGTAATATAAATCTTTATAATGGTTTCATAAACTTTTGAAAAAAATCGCTCCGAATCTTTCTTATATCTCTGTTTACTTTTGAAGTCACTGGAGAATCAGCTAATATAATCATGGTAAAATATCATACAAAGTAAAAGAGAACTACAGTGAAAAAGGAGCTGTATTTCCTTCATGGCCCAGTCTAAATACAAACATTTCTTCTGAATCGAGTGCAACCTTGAACCAGGATGTTTTCATTCTGGTGCTCTGCAGATATGGACAGCCAATGAACTTTAAGGTTTAACTAACCTACTAGTTCTCTGAAACTATAAACATCAATGATAATTTTCTCAATGACTTCTTAGAGCCATAGAATCCAAGGAGTCAAGTCCCGCTGTGCATGAATAAATAGTAAAGAGGGGATGGGTTTCTAATATACCCTTGCATTTTGCAGTGTGTCCATATCTCATCCAGAAATTGAGCAGCATAAAAAGTATGTATGTAAGTGCATTAGCTAAAGGTTTCTTGGAAAGATAGACCATTTAATAGTCAGATATATAAGACACAAAGAAGAGATGAGAGTGTCTACAAAGAGACTCTGTGCATTTCCTAATTTAGCATAGCATTAATCCTTATGCACAAACATATTTCCACCAGAAAAAAATTCTTATAGCATGCCAATTTTTGCATTTCAGCTTCAGATTGTCAACTATTGGCTTAATCAGAGAAAACCTTGGTTTTCTTCCACTTTTATGTCAGATCCTCTTAATTGATTACACAAAAGACATTTCCAACCTTCTCTTTTACAACATCCACAAAAAGATCCTGGAAAGCCAACTCATGACTTTCCCAGGGACTTTTCCTGTTACAGTAGTTATTTACCCGGTCCTAGCGTATGAGAAATAAGTAGATCTCTGCTGATGAGGAGGGGTCAGTTTGAAAAAAAAAAAACAATGCTTTCTGAACAACAAAGGACAAGATGGATTTTCTACACTTGCCCATTCTTACTGCCTTCAGACTAGGTGGTATATCCATAAAGGCCACATGCCCATAGCACCACAAGGCTAGTAGGGAAAAACCAATAGGCTTAGGGTGACAAAGTAGAAAAGACAGAAAGAGACTATCTCTAATTCAATGTTTGAGTGCCCAAATAAATGCCTGTAAAAGCTACTCCCATATTACTTATGCATACAAAATAACTACTATCTGTCTAAGCCATTGCAGTCTGGCTTTCTGATTCTTGCAGCTCAGTACAGGTACTCCCGGCGAGATAGGTTATTGAGAATGTCTTTAGGTTGGATTTGTATGTAATGCAGATCCCTGATGAGCAGTGAATATAGGGTCATAATAGGTTATAATAATAATAATACGATAATAGCTCATATGTGGTAATGATAACAACACTGTAATACTGTAATAATAATAATAATAATACTCCTGTACTGTAATAATAAATTACAGAAACTATTGTGCTCTGTCTTTTAATTCAAGCAAACAACATAAAAAAAAAAACTCATACAAATAGTTTAGATAGGAGATCGAAGAAATTTCAAAAAAGAACAATAAAGGTTACCACTCACCTAATGTTGCATCAATGCTAGGCTAATAGGAATGTCACATTTATTTTGAACTTTGAATCAAATCAATAATGACCTTTCCATTTCAACAGTTAATCCACTATGCTGCTTAGTATTAACTGATGTTTTCATTGGAGCATTGCCTTTCACATCTTCCATAATTCTCACTTTATCTTTAATAATTGTTCCAAAAGTCAAGCGACTAAAGCCTAATGCTTTCCCAATGGATGATGGCATCTGGGCTTTCTCCACATGCTTAATTGTTTCTACTTTGGTTTCCATTGTAATCAACTTTCCCTTTGCTGCAGCCTCGCCTGGACTAGCAGTGGACTTTCCCTTTGGAGCCATGGTCATCAGGGTAAACACAGACTCAAAAATCAAATGAAAGAGTTAAGATGAAAGGGATGCTATGCTTAAGTGACAGTATAAGCAAGGAGACTAGCTGCTAGCATAAAGATTCTGCATCAACGAATTGCTTACACAATGCGGGTTTGTTTACCTGTGTGGGAGAAACTATTTACTAATTATTCATTTAATTATTTAATTATAAACCATCCTTATGGGGAGCCTTGGGAGCCCATTTGTAAGTACAGAATGCCGTTAAGTCAGATCATCCCTAACCTGGGAAATGCCTATACATGGCTATGTGATTCAAGGTCTTTTTCAAAGAAATATTTTTAGTGTTTTATAAATTATAAACATATTTAATTTTATTAGCATAAAACTCTACAAATATGGCATACTGTTTTGACTTAATTGTCAAACTTATAAAAAAAGAAACTGAAGATTTTTGAAAACACATGGAAATCTCTTGTTATATAAATAAACGATTTTAACCTATTGACTATAGCTCAAAATGCTTGGTGGAGTTTTGTTTTATTTTTTTTAATCTCTATTATCTCACATATCACTTGTTTTTATCAACTCTTTATCCTCACCTTGTGAGTTTATTTGCCATCTCATCATTCCTAGTAGTGATAATAAAAGGACAATGCATGATTCATAAATTGTGCCACTAAGGCATGCAGAACAAAAAATGTATGACACTATCTTGTCATGCAATAAATCATTTAAAAATTATATTTTTTATGGCTCAGCATTTGGAGACACCTACAATTATACCATGTCAGCATCCATGGCGATTCCAACTTTTTTCCATTGCTCTTGTGACAACTCAATGAAGCACAGTCCAATGCAAAAAAGGGACATGAAGGTGTAAAAACTTGAGATTCAAATCTGTACTATCTACCTACCATCTATGTAACTTCAGGTAATTTTATTACTCTCTGCTTAAGCTCCATCCTCTAAAACATGGAGATACTCTTGCATGTTGTTGCTTTACAATTAAATAAGAGCCACAAAAACAATCCACTGTAGAATCTGGTACACACTTGGCACTCAAGTATAGGTCAGTAACATTCTTTTCTTCCCTAATATATTCACTTGTTTTTGTTGTTGTTATAAAATGATTTATATATAACTCCATGAATGCCTATTTAAGGTAAAATTTTAGGTCAGTTGTTATTGGTAGTAGCAAATAATAACACAGCCCCTCATCTCTGCTGTAGTATCTCTAGAGCACAGAAAGTAAAACAGAAATTGTGAATATTTCCTGAATGAATAATAAAAACTAACGATTGAATACTGGCTGTATCCCTGGCACTTTGTTAGGGCTATGAGTGGATTATTTTATTTAAATCTCTCAAATGCCCTGTGAGTTAGCTTCCATGTTGGTTTTACCACTATACACATGAAGGATCAGAGATTCAGAAAACTTTAAAAACCTGCCCACAATACAATAGTTCATCAGGGATGAAGTTTGCTAGATTTGGAATTTTAATGAAATCCCTGTGATTCTAGAGCTTAATCTGCAATCCTCCAGCCTCAAGAGGAGTTGATAACATACAATAGGTTGAATGTCATAAAGCAGAGGAAACTCTCACTAGTTCCTAGCAATTCTGATGTTTTTAAACTGAAACTTCCAATTTCAATTTATCTTTATTATGTTACTTATTACAAGTAGGTGATTACATCAAATAATGATCTGATTATGATTTGTGAGGTAATGGTTCAATTCTTTTTTTAAAAGAACATGTTGTAATATAACTTCTTAGATTTTTGATAGATGTAAAATCCAGAATGTGTCCTTTAATTCAGTAGCTTTTATGCTGTGTCAGCATTTAAGACCAGATCAACAGACTTACTTAAAGCCAAAAACATGAAAATCTGACTTCTACTTTGCTGATTTCAAATAAATATTTTATTTCCTAAACTGAAGGATTTTCATATGTGACAAACCTAAAAAAATTAAATAAATTGCTTAGTTTTGTTTATTAATATCCTTAGGAGACGAATGTAAACAAATCTGAAGTCTTGCTTAACTTTTAATGTTTTTTAATATAAAATATATGAATTGTGAATAAGCTGTTTGAAGCAAGCCTTATAAATCACCTGAACAGCCTTACTATTGGCATGTCTTGGAGTCATTATGTATAATTGGTTAATAGTGTATTTATTCTCACATTATTGGATCAGCTCCAGGGATAATCGCTGATGAGTTTCAAAACTCCAGGAGGATTTCTATGTGGAGGTAAATGAATTAAAACACAAGATAAAACTAATTACTTTTATTTAAATTCAATTTTGGGGGTAATCATTCTGTCTTGGGGGTCTTGCAGCAGTTTTCAGAAGTGATAAATTTGCTTTAGTTTGCTAACTTGCATTTCCCTAGAGCTAAGAAATTAAATCACTGAGATGAAAATCAGAAAGGAAGTCATTCAAACTAAATTTTGTGTTAGAATCTTCCTTTAGTTTTTCATACTTTCTTCTTTTTGATCCTTCTCTTATTTAACTTGGCTGTTTGAAGCCTGATAAATAGGAAAAAAAAGAGCCAAATCAAATGCACATTACTTAAAGGTGTTCAGATTTCCAGAAATTAAACACCACGATAGAAAAAGGCTAACATGTATTTTGTTGAAAACATCTATAAGATTGGACAGGGCTCAGAGAATGTGGACTGTGTAGAGATACAGTTTTCATGTAAAGCAACTGGATATAGTTAAGTGATAAAAATTCTAAAATTTTCCCCCCGTATGCCTGGCTGGATTAGTATTTTTTATAACATCTGATATGATACCAGTAGAGTCTATGTTCTTTCACGTGAGCCTGTATTTACCATGGAAGTGTGATTATCACTGAGATAGTTTTATAAATTAAGCACTATGACTAATAACATGCTCCATGAGATAAATTGGACCTTTCAAGACATATTACTTGGGATAAGAAAAGGGGTGCAGTGAATAATGAATTGTGCAATGCTTTCATGAATATATCAATTGAAAGTAAGTTCAGCTACATCTAAAGAAACATCTAAATAAAAGTAGCTGAACAAGAAGTGAATTCTCTCATAAAAGAAGTCTGCATCAAGGTGTTGCCAAAATGGTGCAATTATTCTATCATCATCAGGAATCAAGGATAATCCTATTTTGATAACCCCCCTTTTTTTCTTCACCTCACTTACTTGTTGAAACAATAAAGGTCACTGATTGGATGGGTAGAGGATAGGAAAGACGATGACAAACAACGAATAATAAAAATTATAATTGTCATTATTCAATTATTGGTGTATAGTAGAAGCCCCCCGCCCCCCCCAAAAAAAAGCCAAACCACCAGATCTCAGGTAAGTCAGAAACAGGATAAAGACCTGCCTAAGGAACTGAGGAGAGATTTTTAGAACCTCAGGCAGCACTAAGTACCTGGAGATTTTAACAACAGGGGAATTCAGCTAAACTCTGACTTTTCTCCCCTCTAATTTCTTCATCACTATAAAATAAGAGTTCTTTTTCACAGTCATTAGTGTTTATGGGCTACCTAGCTGCTATGTACCTTAATGGGTATGAGCTGCTTTTCTAATAGAAAATTACAATTACAACAGAAGTGCACCCAATTTTAAAATAACTACCCTCTTAGAGATCATACCACTGCTGAATAATGAAAATCACTTGATTTTTCTTCCTTTCTGTCAAAAAGAGTTAAAGCCAGTGAAATACATTTTTTTAAAAAAATGTGTGAACCATATGAAGATGGCTTATCATCATGCCCTCTTTAAAAAGCCCAAATATGTGAAAATCAGATATAGTACAGAGGTGCAACTTCAAGAATAATACAGTTCTTTGGATCTTATGTAAATTGCTTTCTCTTTTTATGATTCTAGTAGAGAGTAAAAAAAGTGAATTTTTGAAAAGTTGCCAGTTCTTGGATTTTTTAGCTTGTTTTATTCATGGTTCTACTTTGGGAACTGATGAGCCAAGACTTTTATCTGTAAGCCTCACTGTCAGAGACCTTACTTTGGATAGTGGCAGAGAAGTGATTCAAAAGTGACTGACGCAGAAATATACTGATATTAAAAGGCCAAGACCACTACCTATTTGGAATATATAAAAAGCTTATTATCTACTGAAATCACTGCTCTGCCATTCAGTTCAGGAGGATGAAAAGGGAAAATAAAGAGACCTGTATTACAGCACCAGAACTATTTTTGCTCAGTGTTGTTCATATTTCTTTAATGTTCCCTTCGGAAAAAAAATGATTGGAAGGGATGATAGCATTTTATCCTCATTCTATCTTTTTAGAAAGATTCTTAAGTTTTATTATAAATAAAAATTACCTGTAGATCCTAAAAAACAAATTCCCACTGAAGTGAGTATGATTCAATAAGTCTGGAATGAAGCTCAAAGAGTTACTTTTTCACCACGACTCACGGTGATTTTGATATAAATAGTTACTGGAACTCACTTTGAAAAACATTGATTTGTAGGAATGTAAGTATTTCTCATGATCCAAATATGGGTTCTCATTATATTTGTATTTTGATAAAGAAAGTAATGGATTTTCTTTTCTAAATAAATTATTCCAAATACTTGCTTAGATTTGTAATTTTGTGCATGACTACACTGATTTAAGGAATATAAAACGATCTTCATCTTACCCACATGACCTCATAAATCCTACACAGAAGGACTCAAATGCTAATTTGCCTTACTGTGGCATGGGATTATCAGAAACTCACCCTTTAAATGTATTTGTGATGAAGATTCTAAGAGGAGTGTGCACGTATAATATGATTTCACCGCAGATGGCATGGAAGCACTCCTTTTCTGATTGCTTTTTGTTATGATTCCCATTGAATATTTGAATACATTTACTGGCTTCTAAAATGGCTACAAAATACATATAAATCTGACATGCAGATATTATTAAAATGTAGGGAATATAAATCTCTTGTGAGTTTTGGTCTCCTTACTTGGGCTTTTGTTATCAGTCTGAAAGATATTCAGAAATTTAGTTGATATTTTCTCTCTCCAGGGGTTCAATATTAATGAAGAAGATTCCTAGAATAGGCTTTAGGTTGGAATTCCAAGTCTCTCTCAGGTTTTATCATTGATAACTTAAATCATTAGTGCTGGGAACATTCTAGAGCAACACTCCCCATAGGAAGATAAGGCAGTCCTCTTCTGGCTCCCAAATTCTCCATCTGCTGCCATTTTCAGGATTCTCCATGTTACTAGGACCTCTTCCTCCAAAGCAGCTTCGGGCCTCCAGCTGATCCCACCCATTTTCACTTATAGGACAATTACGTTTCTAGTCAGCAATTTGCATTCTCATATCTGTCAACTGATAATCAATTCCATGTCTGAAATACATATACTTTCAAAATTTTAAGCAGAAAACAATGAAACATCTAATCATAGTTCAGATTAAAACAACAACAACAACAACAACAATTGACATCATCAAATATTCTGGGAAAGGTCTTAGGTTAAGGAAGATGGGGCATGAAAAGCTGTGGCAATCAATCTGAAACACTCTGCCAGCTCATGACTGAAAAGCAGTCAGGGAGCATCCTGGGAAGCTAACAAAATCAGTCCGGAACTTCTCATGACATCGACCTAGGTTTGTATCCCAGCTCTTGCACATACAAGCTAACGACCTTTGACAAGTTATTTTACTTCTCTGGGTTACAGTTACCTCATTTGTTAAAATACAGCTAATAATATTTATTTTTGATGGATGATCATAGCAATTAATTTAGATGTTGCATGTAATTATTACAGTGAAACTTAGCTTCATAGATATTTACTTACATTTTTAGCTTAATATATATCACTAGTATTTCATGGTTCATGTTTTAATTTTTAAATTGATTTTTTGATAAATTTTCTAGTACTGTCTTCATTGCATTTTCTGTTAGGCTTATACCATTGCCAGTTTTCCATATATAGTGATGAAAAAATAGATTTATGTTAAATTTGTATATCGATTTTTAATGTCAATTTAGAGATATATAATTTGTAACTAGTAGTACAGGAAAAACAAGAATATCAAAAATATTTTAAAATTCACTTGAGATTCAGATACTACTATATGGTAAGCTACCAATTATGTAGTTTTCTTCATTAATACCTCACAGTGTTCTCATCAGTGGATTTGAGAAGAAGAACTGTAGAAAAAGAATGACGGAAGAACATTACCATTATTCACTACTTTTGGACAAATATCTTGGTGAAACAGCATATGTATTTATTCTTCAAAATACTATTCCTATTGTGGAGTTCTTTCCCAGATGCTGATATTCATTCACTACGAGGTACTGAGGCCACAACAAACTGGACAAAGGAAGTTAGGTCAGAAACATAGATGAGGCAGAAATATTCCACTTGATCTAATCTTTCACTAAAGAGATGCAGGAAATTATGTATTTATCAATGAGAGACAAGCCTTAGAATTTATAATTTATTAATGATTAATAATGCATTTCTATATACTCTGAGTTAAATAGTGCCTTCTTTTGACAGGTAAAACAATGGAAGATGATATTTTTTAAATCACAACAACAACGCTTTCTGCTTTCTGTTTATATGCAGTATCTTTCAGAGTATGTACAATGGGCCCAGAGATTAAAAGCACTCATTTAAAAAAAAAATACTTGTAACGTTAGGGGGAGTCTAAACTAAAAAATGAAATAAGATTAAGAAGACCAAAGATTGTTTTACAAATTGCCAGGTGTGTCTGCATGCAAGCAACAAAGCAAAACAAAGCACTTGCTATGAGATTACTCTAGATTCCAGCAAACCTGGCAATACAGCTATTTCTATTTTGTCTCTCTCTTTCTTACACACACACACGCACACACACACTCACATACACACTCCTTATGCACCACCCCTGAGAACGGCATTTTATAAGATGCTGGAAGGTTATATAATAGTAGCTATTTTATGGAATCTTCAGGACACCTGCTGCATATCCTGAGGCTTTCTCATGTGTTTCTGAAAATCATTACATGGGAAAAACAATTCATGTAACATATGGTCTAAACTGTTTATATAATAGTCCCTTCTCTCTAGAGATGTCCACGGGGGAAAAAAAAAACGTATTTATAGTCCTGATTAAAAGTACCAACTATTGGAATGATTTACAATTTTTTAAAATCTTGTCAATTTCTCTAAATGAAACATATTATCTTGGGTCTGTCACTGTCTGGGAGCTGAAGCGTGTGTCATGTTTGATTCATTTTCCTTTGTTTACTCCATAGAATGCTAATGATAGAAAGTAAAACAACTTGTGTGAGAAGAATAAATTATGTCATCAATATAAAGATGTTTATATATATATATACAAGTATATATATATATCTATTAGATCCCTATTTACTATTAATAATTAATGCTCCCAGCAGGGAAGATCAATTTGCAAATTAACAAATCACTTATGTTACACTTTTACTGCAAAAGATTTTAATTTGTTGGTTTAAATAGAACTAATTTTAAGTATGGATGCTGGTGTATGAGAGTATTACAGCTCTCAGCCACTGATAGAACATACAGAGTATGAAATATTGAGATATTTAAGAAATGATCTTATGTTGGCACTATTTTATGATCAGATGATCAGATTGAATGCCTTAAATAAGAATGACTGTCTAGACTTTATATTAGGCCTCTAAATTGGGTGCTAAACTATTAATAAATCATTTTTGTATATTTGGTAACATCCTCCTTCAAGTAAATATTATCCAGCATTGACTGCTCATCTATGACTTGCATTCTGCACCCTTTTAAAATCAGGATCACAATTACAATTATGGGGACAACTTGTCATGACTTTAAAGATAACCTGCCTGTCATCAAGATGATTGACTAGAGGGGCTCAAGGTTTGCCTCCTCCACAAAGAAGGACCAAAACAAAAAATAAATAATGGCACTTTGAGTAGGGAGTCTAAGGAAGTGCACTGGAATTCAACAAGAAAGAGACAAAACCTTCTGAAGCACAGATTCTCAGGTGGCAGTAGCATACTGAGGGTAGCAAAGAGCCCAGTCAGGATCAGCTTGGGACCACGTGAGTTCCAAGCTGATCCCTCTTGTGAGGAAAAGGTAAGTGGGAAATCCTTTGCAGTTCCCGTTACCAATACAGACATCTGCAATCCTAACTACAGGAGAGCCCCGCAGTCTTCATGAAACCTGAACCCTGTAAAAGGAGATGCCTGGAGTCCACATGACTCTACTGGTCCAGAGAAAGACCACATGTTGGGTCTTCTCCACTTCTTGGGGAAAAACTGCTATGCCTTGGTGCCATTTTGAGAACAGTACTACTGCTGGAGTGTATACTGCTCTGGAGCCCTATAGCCCCTGCATCTCCTCCCTGGGTTCACATTACCATCCAAACAGGTCCACATAGAAGACTGCAATGCCGTGGTCCCAGCTAGACACACCAGTATAGCAATGACATTGACATCCATGCACCTGCAGTGCCCTACGTGCCAAGGAATAAGCATCCAACAAAGTAAAAAGGGTGCCCCCAAGACCAGAATGCATGTGCTCACCAAGGGTGAAGACTATTTGCCAGACCCCTGCCACTGCCATCAACATTGCCCCCTCAACTGATGGGGTACTGTTAGCTGAGAAGGCCTCCAGGAACTGAAGACCTGGTCACTCTAGCACATAACACCCCTGGAACCCCCCCTCTTAAGTTCCAAATTTAGTGCTGGCCATACATGCCCCCCTGGGAACCAAATGCTGGCCCAACCATCCCTAGCTATCACTGATGACCCCCAGCCCTCAACTGCCAAAATTACTGTGCACAGTACAAATACTCCAAGGACCAGGGGCCAGCCTTCCTGGCACCTGCTGCCACCACCATAGCTGCCTCTGTGACCAGTGGACTCATTGTGCCTGGCTTGCATTCCCACATGGATTGAAAACTGGCCTGCTTGGTGTTCCCTACCAGCAACAAACCATAACACTACTCCTACAAACACCCATAGTCTAGGCCACTGAGGCACTCTCAGATACTGATAATGTTGATTACAGTCAGTAAAATCACATGGAGATTACACTACTGGGCCCACCCAGAACTAAAGCCAAAGTGTCCTACCTGACTGATACTCTAGGACATATCTATAGGAAAAAGTTATTCCCTGTAAAAGCTACTCCATAAAACTCGAAAAGGCAACTTTTCCACCATATATGCAGATATCAACATAGGGACATAAGAAACATGAAAAAACAAGGAAATCTGACACCTCCAAAGGAACACAATAATTCTTCAAAAACAGACATCCAAGAAAGAAAATCTATGAAATGACTGAAAAGGAATTTAATATAATGATCATAAGAAAACTCAGCAAGATACAAAAGAATATAGATAGGCAATTTAATGATATCACAAAAATTATTTATAATCTGACTGAGAAATCCAACAAAGAGATATCAAAAAAGGGAAACAAAGGGAAATCATGGATCTAAAGAATTTAATGAATAAAATAAAAAATACAATTGAGATCTTCAATAACATACTAGATCAAGCAGAAGAAAAACATTCCTGAACTTGAAGATAGGTCTTTTGGAATAACTCAGTCAACAAAAAGAAAAAGAAGAAAGAAGGAAGTAATGAAGAAAGCCTACAGGACTTATGAGACATCATTAAGTGAACAAATATTCACATGTTAGAAGTGTAAAAAATTTTGTAGGAAACTTATTTGATAAAACAATAGCTGAAAACTTCCCAAGACTTTGGAGAGAATAGACATACAGACCCAGGAAGCTCAGAAGTTTCCGAATTGATTTAACTCAAAAAGATCTTCTCTGACATACATTATAGTCAAACTGTCAAAAGTTCAAAACAGAGATAATTCTAAAAACCACAAGAGAAAAATATCAATTCACATCTAAAAGAATCTCAATTAGACTAACACCATATTTCTCAGCAGAAACCTTACAGGCCAGGAGAAAAATGAGATGATATATTCAAAGTGCTAAAAGAAAGAAAAACTTGCCAGTAAAAAATACTATACCTAGAAAAACTATCCTTCAGAAAGAAAATAGAAATAAAGACTTTCATAGAGAAGCAAAAACAGAGGGCATCCATCAACACTAGACCAACCATACTGCAAATGCTTAAGGGAGTCCTACATATGAAAGTGAAAGAATGATAACTATCATTGTGAAAATGTGAAAAATATAAAGCACAATGGTAGATACACAAATGAGAGAGGGAAAAGAATCAAACCTTTCACTACAGAAACCACCAAACTGCAAAGATAAACAATAAAAGAAACAAAGGATATAGAAAACAACTAAGAAAATGACAGGAGTAAGTCCTAAATTATCATTAATAACTTAGAATATAATGAATTAAATCATTCAGTTAAAAAGCTATAGACCACCTTAATGGGTTAAAACAAAAGACCAAATGGTATACTACCTACAAGAAACTTACTTTACCAGTAAAGACACACATATACACTGAAAGTGAAGGGATGGAAAAAGATATTCCACACAAACAGAAATCAAAAACAAGCAGAAGTAACCATGCTTATATTAGATAAAATAGACTTTGAGTCAAAAACTGTAAAAAGAGACAAAAAAAGGTCATTATGTATGATAAAGGAATTGATTCAGCAAGAGGATATATCAAATATATATATATATGTGTGTGTATATCTGATAAGTGAATAATATCTACTATATGGAAATCAACTCAACAGAGTAAAACCAAATACTTCGATTAAAAAATAAGCAAATGACCTAAGTAGATATTTCACAAAAGACATACATGTGACCAAGAAGTGTGTAAAAAATGTTCAGCATTTCTAATCATCATGGAAACGCAAATCAAAACCACAATGAGATATTATTTCACCCCCTTTACAGTGGCTACCATCAAATGCTGTCAAGGATGGGGAGAAAAAGGAACTCTTAAACACTGTTGAGGGGAATGTAAATTCTTACAGTCACCATGGGAAATAGCATGGAAGTTCCTCAGAAAAGTACAAATAGAACTACTATATGATCTATCCATCCCACTACTGGGTGCATAACAGGAAAGGAAATTATGTTAAAGAGCTATCTGCACTTCCATGCTTATTGCAGCACTATTCGTAATAGCCAAGATAGAACAGAATTCAGTTTCAAAAAATTCAAATAAGTTGAAGCAAAGTTGTAAGAGTAGTGATTGACAACATGACCTAGGGAGTGATTTTTCTGTTAATTCCTCCAAAACTTTGTGACTTAAGACAACAAGCTTTATTCTTTCTCATGATTATATGTATCCTTTGGACAATTATTTTGGTCTGGGCTAACTCATGTGATCTGGTTGGTCAGGTAGTACTTGGGCTTGGGCCACATAAGTTATCATGTCCTCCTCATAGGTTAGAAGTTGACATGAAGTCACCTAAGAAAATGAATGGCAAGGGCTTACCTGTGTCCCTCTCATTGTCTAGCAGGATATCTTGGATATTGTAGTGGTTGCACAAAGTTCAAAGAAAGGGCAACATCTAAAAGAAAAATTCTTTTTAAGTTTCTACGTATGTCATGTTTGCTAATGACCCATTGGAGAAAGCAAGTCTCATGGCCAAGACCAGATTCAGAGAGTTAGAAAATATACTTCACCACTTGCTAAGAGGAGCTACAAGGTCAATGGGTCATCCATACAGGGATGGAAGAAATTTGTACTGATTGCAGTATTTCAATCTATTTAATAGTTACTCACCACCAAAACTAACCCTAAATGCCATTAAAATTCTACTATTCTTTGCCTTCAGTGTCATCCATGAATGCAGAGACTTGCTCATGACAGTTGTTGATTACACTTAATTAAATAAGAGAAAGAATATAAATTCATCAAACAATTCTTCCCTCATAATTCACACTTTTAATCATAATACTTATTCCAGTTAACTTTATAAAAAATATGTCTCATTTTTTCAGGTACATAGAAAGACTGTCATGTAGAGAAGACAATAATTTTATTTTAAAAGGCTTCACATTTGCTGTCTAGCCTTCATTTAAATTCACTCCATCTAGTTTCACAATAAAACAGGGAAATTAATTCTATTCTATTTTTGTACCTATGAGTCAAATGAGACAACATATGTGAGAACGTACCATCAATTATAAAGTGAGACAAAATATCTTAATGATAGCTAACCAATGTCTCTGGATCTAATTGTTTTTAAAATGAAGTCTTGTTTATCTAGTTACCTATCTCAGTGTGCTTTTAAAGTCTTATAATAAAAACCAATGACATTTTGATTAATTGCATTAAAATATGGAACCGGTATGTGTCATAGACAGGGTAGGTATATATACTCAGCAGTTTTAATAGTATGAATTTCCTCAAGTCTTCTAAATTTTTATTCTTTTTTAGATTTAGTGATTCTCCACTGGGGTAATTTTGCTGCCTGCTGAGGGTACGTTTGGCGATGTATTGAATCATTTTTGATTGTCACAACTCAGAGGGCATCTAGAGGCCAGAGATGGTGCTAAACATGCTGAAATGCACAGAGCAGCTCCTCCACCTCCCCAGGAGAAAATCATTCAGCCCAATATGCCAGAAGTGCCGAGTTTGAGCAAGCTTGCTTTAACTGAATAAAGAATTTACTGTGGTGGTATGATTTGATCGTGAATGTAGTCATGGTGACAATGATGATGGTGGTGGTGCCAGGTGTGTGGAAGGGGTTTATCTTCTTTTCCCACTCTTCAGAAATGGTGGCCTTTCCATGAGGGACAGGATGGTGTGGAGGAATCTCAGATCTCTATGTCCAGTTGGTGAACCCCTACCCCTCTGGTGTTTCTCAGGGCTTTCCATGCTGACCAACATCTCAGTGGTGCCCTTCTTATTCACCACTGTGCTAGCATATTTCCCTTTTGTTATATTTTTGAAGCATTTTCTTATTGTTGTACACTTGAAGCATTATCTGAGCTACTGACTGGGTCTTTAAAATTGATGAGGTACCATCAGCCATTTCAGTTTTTATCAGGGGAGCAGAAGTGAGGGGGAGTTGAGTTCTGGCATGTGTTTGGGAGGTGTTTGTTTTGACTGTCTGAAGGCTGCATACCAGCCTGAGGGAGTCACAAATGTCACTGGTGTGCGATGGTATAATTTTCCTGCTGCTCCAAAGAGTCTTCTGTGTTAATCTCCTGGCATGTCTGGCAACTTTCAAAATAGAAGTAAAAGGCAATTCCATGGAGCAATGAAAAAAGATTCAAAGTCCCCATTCATCTTTGTAAGGACAGAGAAAATTGCTAGTGTGCAGTTGGCCATTTTCATTATTGAGAACATAGAGCAGCTCAGTTTTCACCAGGGATAATTGATTTTCACAGCTGGTGCAGGAAAATCTAAGGAAGATATGAAACTTGAAAGGTCCTTTTGTCCAGTCCCTGAAGCTCATGGGTTCTGTAGGGACTTAAAATGTGGGCTTGAAAAAGAGATGCTGAAATCTTTGGAAATAACTTTGGGCACCAGCCGGAAAAGAATCTTTTATTTATGTAGGCATGGTGTGAGTAGGTTATGGCCTTCCATATGGCATCACTACAAATTCATTATTTTTCCCTTTATCTTAATTAGGATTATGGAACATTGACAAACCTGGTTTTCACTCCTGGTACCAAATAATTCTCCAGCTAACATGGCATGTTAGATAATGTAGGTGTCTACCTTTCCTTTGCTTTATAGTTGACAGAGGACATAACCTACTGACTAGCAAGTTGTCTATGTCATAGATTTTTTTGTATCCCTTATTATGAAAAGGTGGAAGGACAGTAGAAATCTGAGGCAGGGCTTCCATGCAGGTACACAAAGTAGAAATGCAGTTACTGGTATAGGGGTAAAAACGGGAGATTTGATCACAGAGAATAACATCAGGATCCCAATGGGATGGGCACACCTATGAAAGGTATCACAGTGCAATTAAAGTCATGCGCATTGGGTCAAATGATTCTGGTTTCCAAACCAAACATTGCCACTGAGAAGTCAGGGATCTTGGACAAGTTCTATTTCCTTATTGTAGTGTTGTGAGATATAAACTGGATATAAAAGGATCGGAGATGTTGTGGCAATCTGCACACTCTCTTCTTCTTTTACCACTTGTGTTGTTAGAAAATTAAGCTCAAAGTAAGAGTCTTGCTGAACAAAGTGTACCTGATGTTGAGTCCTGAATCATCGTGTAGACCTTCTCGTATTTTCAACAATGAAATTGGTCTTATATTTTGGCATGGGACTGGAGTGTTATTTTATATGAAGAATGTCTATAAAACACAAAAACTAGAGTAGCAGTAAAAGAAATCACTAGATCCAATAGACTGTTATCAGAAGCAGCAGCCAGCAAACATTTGGGCAAGGTAGACTTATGTAGACACGGAGAGCTGGTTGCCCTCTACTAAACATATTTCCACTTTCTATTTAAGGAAAAATAACTTGATGACAAGAAGTTATAAAGGAAAAAAAAATATTTCTATTGACACAAGAGCATTGCATATTTATTTCATAAAGGAAAATAAGCTTAAATTATTTATTTATTTATTTATTTCAGCATATTACTGGGAGAGGTAAAAATGTTTAGGTTACATATATTGTCTTTGCCCTGCCTGAGTCAGAGCTTTATAGACCTTGGCCTAGGGAAAGAATTTATGAAGAAGACCCCAAAGGCAATCACAGCAACAACAAAAGTAGATAAATGGGACCTAATCAAATTAAAAAGCTTCTGCACAGCCAAGGAAACTATAACGAGAACAAACAGACAATCTACAGAATGGGAGAAAATATTCGCATTCTACACATCTGATAAACGGCTGATAACTAGAATCTATATAGAACTCAGGAAAATCAGCAAGAAAAAAATCAAACAACCCCATTAAAAAGGGGTCAAAGGACATGAATAAGCTTAACTTATGTGAAGTTTTATTAGATGGCAATGTTCCTAATATTACCTAGACATACCTGAAAACATTAAAGTTATTTAAAAAGCACAATTTTTTGGCAAGATATATCCAATAACACGTAAGCTTACAAGCAAACCGAGAGTTGTGAGGTGGTATAAAACTACCTAAATATAAAATCATTAGGAATACAAGTAGAGGTTAATTATAATGCATATTGTCTTATGATCTAGTTATTGCAAAAAAAATTGATCAAGAAGTAGTGATGATAAATATTTGTCCCTACACAATTTAGTGTTGTATATAAAGTCACATTAAGCAAAATAATTGATGATAAAATTAAAACAAGGTTATTTTAAATGAAAAGGGAAAAGATCAGAGATTGCATAGTACATCTAACTCCACACATAGCTAAACATATGTTGATAGAAAGCATCCTTACTAAAAATTGTCAACTTTTAAAACTTTATGGTTATATTTGCATTGTAGAAACTGTATATCACTGTGAGGCAGCCAGACTTGATAGTAAAATATTAACCTTAATTGCCATTAAAATATATTGATATGCACATATGCTTATTTTATAGCATGAGGTTTAAAATGCTTCCTTAGTTTGGTATCCTTCTTAAGTTAAGCATCTTTCTTTGAAATATTTTAATACATCAGAAAAATTACATATTAAATTGACTATATACTTTCCTGGTATTGCTTTACACAGTAAATTGTCAAGTGAAAGACTTCATAATGGTGCAGTATACCAAAAAAATTGTAACAATTATATTTTTAATTAATCTACTATGATCTTTCAGGGGTGACTGTATATATTTTGCTTTATCCACTTTCCTTCTTCTTCATGTACAACTAAACTCATAACTTAAGAATCATTGACATTTTGTTTATATAAATACATTTTAAACTGAACCAATAAATTATTTAAAACACAAATTTGGCATTTCTAACTCAAGGTCCCTATCCCTAACCAACTACACTTGTGATCAAGGTCCCTATCCCTAACCAAAAACTCAAATGTTCTTACTTTCATTTTGCCCTAAAAATCAAGAGAATATACATCTGATAAACAACTAGAAGTAAAAAACACAAACCAGATATATTCAAGTTATGTGATTAGAATCTATAATCTAACTAGTCAATATCCGAATAAAAAGTTAATATAACTTGTCAATATAAAAATTTGTTGAAGTGCATAGACATCCATCCTTGTGGTGCTGCTAATTGTATCCATTTCATTGTGGAAATACATTCTGATAACATTTTAAATTTTTTTTATTTAAAAATATTAAAGGGGTACAAATATTTTTGTTACATGGCTAACTTCATAATGCTTTAGTCAGGACTATAAGTGTGCCCATCACTTGAATATTGTTCATTTTACCTGTCAGGTAGGTTTTTGCCCCTCCCCTCTTTCCTCTGACCTCTTCTTGATTTCCAATGATTTTTACTTCTTTCTTGCTCATGTGTGCCCATTAATTAATTGCAAATTATTAGGGAGTACATGTGGTGTTTGTTTTTCCATTCTTTAGATACTTCAGTTAGGATAATGGTCTCCAGTTCCATCCAAATTGCTGCAAAAGACATTAATTCATTCCTTTATATAGCTGAGTAGTACTCCATGGTATACATATACCACATTTTGTTAATCTACTCATGACTTGATGGACACATGGATTGAATCCACATCTTTGCAATTGTGAATTGTGCTGTAATAAATATTTGAGTGCAGGTGTCTTTGTGATAAAATGACTTCTTTTTCTTTGGGTAGATACCCAGTAGTGGAATTGCTAGATTGAATTGTACGTCTACTTTTAGTTCTTTGAGAAATCTCCTTACTGTTTTCCATAGAAGTTATACTAATTTTCAGTCCCACCAGCAGTGTATGTATATCAGCTTGCTTTGCATAATCCCATATTTCTGTCAATGATTGTCCATTCTTCTTTGTTCTTTTCTCTACATTTTTACTATATTGGGTGTCTTTGAAATCCTTGTCTTTAAACTCTGTAATTCTTTCTTCTGCTTGGTCTAGTCTGTTGTTAAAGCTGTCTATTTTGAAATTCCCAAAATGACTCTTTTATGTCTTTAATATCTGCTAACCCTTTCTAATGTTATCTATCTTTTTAGTGAATTTTTTGTTCATATCCTGACTTATTTTGGAGGGATGTTTTTCTATTGTCTCCTCAATTCCATTTATCTTACTTACCACCCATAATCTGAATTCTGTATCTGTCATTTCAGTAGTTTCTTTGGGTTGGGATTTGTTAATAGAAAGCTATTGTGATATTAAGACAGCCCGTTTTTTATTGTTGTTGTTGTTTGTTTTGTTTTGTTTTGTTTTCATGTTGCTGGAGTATTTTTGCTGGTTCCTTCTCATTTGGGGCCTCTTCTCTCAGTTCAAAAGAGGTAGCAAATAAAGTAAACCTGGTCTCCTCTGCTGGGACCTCTGTTGCTTGGTGAAGATAGGGATGGGTCCCTGCATGGCATGCTTGGGTCTTTCTCTGGAAGCATGCCCAGGCAGGAGTGGGGCGGATGCACTATGAGCCTTTAATGCTGCTTCTCTAGTGCAACTCCCCCTTTCCCTGTGGTTGTCACAGCACTGCTGTGGCAGGTGGGCCTGTGTTGCAAGGTACACATGCGATGTAGGGCTAGCCCATAGGACAGGGCATGTGCACAGGACAGAAGAGGTCAGCTGGGCATGGTGCACACATATGCAGAACTGGGCAACCACAGTGTCAGGCACTCAGGTGGGGCGTCGCTAATAGGGTGCCTACATGGCATGGTGCAGGCGTCTGGCACACAGTTCATCCAAATCCAAAAGTGATGGCTGTGCTGGCTCTCACCTTGCTCGTGGCCTCCTAGGCAGTGGTGGCAGTGATCCAGCCAACCTAACAGTGGGCAGTGGACACTGAGGGCTATGGGCACATGCTCTGCCCAGGTGCCATGGGAGGTGTAGTTGAGCAGGATCACTCAAACCACAGCAGCAGGTACCAGTTCCGTGGCCTCCTGTTCTGCCCAGGTCCCTCAATAGTGATGTTGCGGGGTGGGGAGGGAATGCATGTCACCTGCCCACAGGATGCTTGTGAGATCTGGGATTCCTTGTTCCCTCCCCACCTGACAGGGGCAAGGGGGAGGTAGCAGTTACAGATCTGTCCCCTGGGCAGAAGTAGCATTCTGGGGTTGGAATGTTACAATGGCACCAGCCACAGCTTCTAGGGCACACATCCCAGCTGTGCCTTCTCTCAAGAGCAACATAGCTCCACAGTCTCCAGTCTGATCTCTGTATCAGTCTGACAACTGCAGCAGCTGAGGGGCTCTCCCACCGCTCAGGTTGGGTTGCAATAACCTCAAGGGAAGCGTGGAACCTGAGATTCTCTCCTCTGTCCCTTCCCAGGTGTCAGTGAATCCCAGCTCTCACAAGCATCTCACTAAGCCTCTGGTCCTGGTGGGTGAGCAGGTTGTCCTACTTCTCTCCTCTTCACTTCACTCCTGCCTTCTCTCCATGAATTCCCAGTGCTCTTGCTTAGACAACTGATCCAAAGGCGGGTATCTATTCACCACTTCCGATCCTCTCTGTGAGGGTAGCATTATACAGGCTGCTTCTAGTGCACCATCTTGGCCCCACCCAGAGCAGGAATTTAAAAGAAAAAAAAAAATGGAGATGAGAAAATTTGCCAAGCAAATATCTGGCAGAGTTGAGTCTCAGGATAAGAGAATAACAAGTGCACAATCCCTAAGGCTAAATATGCCTTTAAATTTCGTTGACTGTTATTAATTCACTTGATAAGCATTCATTGTTCTCCAAAGAGACAATAATTCTGTACAACTGACCTGAAAAAAAGAAAGGGCATTGTATAAAGAGAGAATAATATGTTTAATTCCAGATAGAATAAAAATTAAAGTAACATGAAGAAGGCAGAGTGACATTCAGTATGATAACTGAACTGATAGTGATATAAACAAATGTAGAAGTACTCTTTCCTACTAACTGCAAGATTTTTCTATGACCTCAGTCCTCTGCACCTTAACATCAATAAAACAAGGACTTGGAGTGAATCATGTTCGTAATTTTTCTGTTCACTGCTATATTCCTCAGTTCTTAAAACAATAAATATCCATGAAATGAAATGTTAAATAATCCTTCATGATCTGACCCCAATCCAATTTTATTTATTCTATGAAAGACCTTAACTCTCCAAATAATTTTTCCATAATTTTCTTCCTTATGTGCCTTCTTAGGCAACAAATTTAAACTTCTACTTTGTTTTTCTCTTCTGCAAAATGGAGATTATGGTTACAATATTGCCTACTTCAAGAGTTCTCATAAAATTTGCATAACATATTTCATTTAAGGTACTTAAAAATGTTCCTTGCACATAGGTAATGCTGCATAAGCTCTGACTGTCAATACTCTTTGATTTTCTTTGTAACTCTTCTAGACAAGTAATTATGTAAGTGTTTGACAGTGGTATTCCTTTCTCTTCGATTAGGTTGTTGTTCATGATTTGAAGGCAGGTTCTCAAGCAGGGTTATGTTCTGTGTAAGACCTTGAAAGTAGCAGAGACTCAATATAATAAGGGAGCAAGTAGTATACATCAGTCGGGATACCCACCGACATGTCAGTTCGCTACACCAAAGTCCTCCGTACCCATTCATCCAACAAAGGTACAGGTCATGGGAGTTACCAAGACCATGACTAATGTAGAAGATGATGATGCTGAAGCAAAGGAGGCATAGGTCATCTGTCTTGTTACATTTCACAATAAATATTTCCAAACTCTGTTTGTCATGTCCATTATTAAGATACTCTTAATTTAGTATTACTGTGCAACATTATAGTCTTTTTTGAAACTTAAAACTATCTTATCCCATCCTCTCACTATGATATGGTCAGTCATCATGAAGAAAGCGCAGCAAATTGTATGAGAAAAGAGTTGAGCATCTGAAGTGTGCTAGTTCTCATGGCCACATTGCATCTTTATGACAGAGATGTAAAAAAAGGCAGCAGAGGTGCTCTCCCATTCCTTAGTGCCATTCTAGTTCTCATAAAAATTACCCAGCTGTCAATCTGAAGGGCAGAAAAATTCTTTCACAAGGGAAAGGACTATTTGGGGGAAAAATTTCTTTTCTAACCCTACATAGCAAGACACCAACAATCATGAAACCTAATACTTGGTGAAAAACATTGGCCTTGCGACTCTAATTAATTATTCAATCAACATATTTTTACTAAAACTTATTACATATTCAGCCTTATAGATGCTTACTAAGAGAGAAAAGTATTGTATTTAATTTTTTCTTATTTACTTATATCACACAACTCATATTAAAATGTAATAGGCACCTTATGAGAGAAATAAATTTAAATAAATGAGGAAATAAGGACAAAAATACAATGAAACAAAAACACTAGATACAATTAATAAAATTACAGGTTATATAGCTCTGGACAGATGCTAGTGATAAAAAGCTAATTTGATTTTTTAGCAGCCAGAACAAAGAGCAAATAGCAGAGAAAGGAAAACTTAGAAATGTCACGGCAGCCATATTTTTGAAGACAAAACTGGAAACATGACTTTTTGCCACAAAGACAGTCCACCCTTTGAAGACAGCTCTGTAATTCACTTAGATTGTCCCAGGCCCAAACACCACATTTATTGAGTGCAAGTAGGTACTCAATAAATACAATATGAATTAGCAAGGGGTTATTTTAAAATGTGGAACACTCAACATTAAATCACATTTGTTATACCTTTAAAGTAAATTCCATGTAAGAAAATAAAGAAGCATGAAATCAGAACTGCCTCAAAAAATCAATTACACATTGTCAACATTGTCGCTTGCTGCAGAAAATTTATATTCACATAAATGACACAAAATTAATAAAATAGTATTCATTGAATTTTAGAGCCTTAGATTTATGTTTACAAGATTTTAAAGAAATATTCCACCTCAAAGACAAAGCAGAGTGTCTTAACCTGAGTCTTATGGCCAGTATTTTTGGATAAGTAACATTTTTTTCCTGTTAGATGAACTCTACTCTTCTCCACTACTTCTAAGACATATCAAAATCAATTTAATTCCACAAATGCTAATGAAGATTCAAGGATAAATCCAGTTAAATTTTCTTATTAGAATCTAGCATTCTAATAATTATCTTTAATTTAAAAAAAAATCATGCTTCACCATTCCCATTTAATCTCTGATGAACCTAAGAGCAGCAGAGTAATAGGCCTTCAAACACTCAATATGAGGATCACTGAATTTTCTAGAGCCTACCATTCCACTCTCCTTTTATCCCAGAAATTGTTGAATAAATACATCCTGCTGGTTTAATAATTTTTATTAAAACTCATTAAAAATGATCCAAAATGGCCAAAATCACACTAACACAGCATAGGTAAGGTTACAAAAACTCAATATCCAAATCCCCTACCAAGAGACCTCTGATAAGGGGCCTTTCATTTGAAATAGGGTTAACTGGGCATTGCTGGGTTATTTAAAACTTTCTCTTGTAGATGAGTACAGGAATGCTGCCACCTGGAATGCATTATAAAGGTTCACACAAAAAGCATACAGAGACAGGGGGAAAGAGGCCTTCTGCCTTCTTTTCCTGCTTTCCCTGACCAAACAGCTGAGAATTTTGATCTTCGGGGGGAAAAAAAAAAAATCTGATCAAGACCTACTCACTAAAATTGATAAAATGCTCCATTACCTCAGGATCAAAGAGAAGTCAAGACAAAATTATACCTAAGGGGACCAGGAAAGCCCATCAAAGCCCATCAACAGGCATGCAAGTGACAGACCAGGAAGCAATTGTAGAGCCATCAACCTAACAGCCTGTGAAATCCACGCTGGACCCATGCTCTGCCACCCGGAGAATATCATCTGTAGATGAAAGCACCTGGGACCTGTCAGTCATCCAAGCCCAGAGAATTAAGAGTTATATTATAATTGTCTCCGTTTCATAGCCTTAGTTTTCAATGAACTGGAAAAGTACTAGGCTCAAAAACAATTTGCTTTTTAAAGGACTTCAGGACATAAAAAATGATGTGATTTCTTATGGTTGATAAGATGAAAACGTAGAACAAATTGTATTAAAACTTACTGACAATAATTATTTTATTATTGATGGGCATTTCAAAAATACCATCCAAATTATGACTGTAAATATTATACTATAAGGACATTTTCTATGTACACAATTGGTTCTTACCAATAATTCTATGATCTAATAATACATTTTTTTAAATCCCAACTGAAAATTCAATAATTTTTTAATAAATCTTAAAGAATAGTTGTTACCTGACATATTGAAAAGTTCAAGTCCACTAAAGAGAGCGAAACAGTTCATTGTGTTTTTGTTGGTGTTGTATTTCTCTGCTAATGTTTTCATTTGTTACAAATTCTGTCATTTTTAAGAATATTTACTCTCATAGTGATATAATATTAAATCCAGTGCCTGACATTTAAAACAAAAAAGCATAATTTTCTTATTATATTAACAAGTTCACCATTCACCAAATCCTCTCTTGATAAGGATGGAAGTCATCCTCAGAATATTTAGAGCTCTAAACAAGGGAGTATTTAATACAATAGAATGTGGCCAATTTTTACCCATGGATTTGAAGTTTCCCTTTATAGTTGAGAGGACCGTTGCAACTATTGCAGAGTTGGAGGGCTGGCATTTGATTGGTGATACATTGTAGCTTAAAATCCCATGGCACTTCACACTTTAGAAAATGTTTTCACATTTGCTATCTCATTGAATCTCTCAATAACTGTATAAGATAGATGTTCATGCTTTTATTTTCTTCATACGTGTAACTCTTCCTTTATAGGCAGCCTCCAGCTCATAAAGAGACATTAGCTTTGGGCACAATCACACAGCTGGTCAGTAGCAAACCTGGAGTTGGTACTTTGGAAGACCAAAGCCCCTGTTCTTTCTGCTCTATTACCAAACCCAGCACCTTTACTGCTGTTGCCACCAAGTAGGCAATTGTCTATTTCCCGAATGCATTTGTATAACTTTGTCATATAACGCTTAGCTATTGCTACTATTTACAACCTTTACATAGCCATGTTAAATATTTTAAATTGTAGTTTGGTCAACCTTATTGTTAAGTAGAAATACCATCTACCATCTGCGAGTGTCAATCCTTACGAAGGGAGGAGTATGCACTGGTTACCAATTCTGGATGAGGACTGTAAACACTTCATCAATTTCTGCTAAGATTCCCAGGTCTGGAAGGAGGTTTTGTTCAAACCCAGTTGCCAGAGTATAAGTCCAGTGAGACAGAACACTCACATAGCAAGCCAGACAGAGCAACTTTATTACTCACAGATAGGCAGCAAGAATCATCAGAATCCTAATATTCATGGCAAACCAGTCCCCTAAGGCTCAGGAAAGCAGCCCACGGTGGACGGAGTTTTGTTTGGCCCACTTCTCACTGCTTCTGAGTGACCCCAAAATTATTTCACTCTGGGTTTTATACCTCAGGTGATACTTGGGTTGCTGGGCTGAAGCACTGCAGTCTATCCGATTACAGAAGTGATGTAGACAAAACCCATGCTGTTCTAAACAGATCCTCCTTATTTCATGACGTTGCATTCTCAGTACATTCTGCCTGAGAACTGTAAGAAAGAGCATATGAAAGACCAGACTATGCCCCAAAATATAATGGGTTTTATACCTATTACATTGGTATTGCATTATTTGTAGGTATGATGGTTTTTTATCCCCAATTATCCTCTAGTTGCTCAGCAGAAAAAAATAATCAAATACTATATATGTGGCATGTATTTTTCATAACATGCATTCTAACTCTATTAACGATTAAGAACTTGCTGGTTAAAAGCAGCATAATGTACACTTTTGCCAAAGGTGAAGTTTTTCTTCAAGGATTTGCCGCAATAACTTGAATAACCCTGCCTTCGTTCGCAAAGCTTTCTGAATGATTATGCTACCATTGTACTGGTGTTCCAAAGAACACCATGCATTTAATTCTTCCTGGGTTCAGTCAGCTGACATTTCCTAACTCCAATCACATCCAAATATGACATAGCTGTCTTGTGTTTTGCTTCATCAAATCCTGTTGTCCTCACCCTATTATCCATTTACTCTCAATCTGGAGCAGAATTTCTTAAGCAGCATCTATATAGTAGCACTTTTCATATCTACTTCTTTCCCTTTAATTCATATGTACCATGTTTTTCTGATTTATGTTATGAAAGAATTTGTTAGTGTGTTAGTGACTAGCCAGCAACTTCATATAGAAAAGTATTGGCTGCTAAAATGGATCTCTCCCTATCACAAATATTTTCACTTTGCATCTTTTGCAAATAATATCTTTTTATACTTAATCTAACTTTGGAAATGTAAACTCTGTAGAATGGAGAATGACAATAGGAGAGACAATTTTGTTTGCATGGACTCAAGTATTGAGATTTTTGTGTTTAGAAAAAGTGTGGTTCAGTTGCCTGTATGGAAACATCGTATTTTACACCATGAATAAGGCCATTGACTTTTTCCCACAGAATGCCTTCCAATAGTCTTGGTGGCTTACTCAGTGGTGGAATCTACTTTATGTATTTTAGTAGAACAGTGAAGTCTAAAGTCATATGGTTTAAATACAAAGGTTTTAAAGTGAAACTAAAATCAAATTTTTTCTTCCAAAGGTAGAGAACTTTGGAAAGTTCAAATCTGGCAAAATTTCTATAGGGAAGATGATTTTTCATATAAATTGTAATTTATGAGAATGAAAGGATTATTGGCAGATTATTTGTAGAATTGGAAGGGATCCCTGGAGACAGGCAGTATTTCTATCCAATATAAGAATCCCTTAAACAATATTGCTGATTTTGGGTGGGAACCAGACTCTGTTTTGCTTCATCTCAATCAGAAACTGCCTGCTTCATTGTTGGACAACTCCTTCTTGTTGAGCACACCTGACCACCATAAAACTTCTCAACCTATAATCCTACTTCTGCCAAATGGAATAACAGTTAATTAGTTGACTCTTTCCTCTGACAGAAACTTCCTTAAATGAGTAAACAGTCCTATTAGTTCTCAGACACCTAACCTCATCCGCTCACCTCATATCCTTTTTTTAAAATGCAGTTTAGCTTTCTCCGAAGTAAAAAAGTGCCAAGTGCCCTGAAACTATCCAAGGAACTCAAGTTAAAAATCCAACATCTTCAATGAAGAAGGAATTTGGGGAGAAAGTAATGTGGAACTTTCTAGTAGGTGGCATAAAAATGTGAGGTGCTAAGTTTGAGAGTAGACTTTTATGGCTCCTTAAATCATTAGAGTGATAGCTGCTTTCTCAGTCTGCTCATAAAGGTCTCATTCAAAATGCTAATTTTCCATGGCTTCTCCCATGCTGGGAATACCAGTAATGCCTGATCGGCTATATTTGGGTCAAGGCTATTTCAATCAAAAGAATAGTGACAGAATTTCTGAAAAGTAGGTTCCCTTCCTTCTTTCTGCATATGGTATTGTTGGCTGTACCCATAATAATAATAAAAGAAACCATGAGTCTTGAGAAACATGTAAATCAGACATAAGTAATGTTGCTTGGCTGGAGAGGAGGGGGAATTGAAAGGGAGGTAAAGAACACTGAAACTCTACCCCTCCAAATAATAAATGAAGGACTTCCTCTCTTCCACAGAGCCAGCCTTTCTCTCACGCCCCATTTCCTTGCAGCTAATAAACCCTAATGAGATAGCAGCGCTTGTGTATGGCTGCCTTATACAGCTGTTCTTTCTCACTTTGACTCCTCCAGTGACTGACTGATTTGTCACTCTCATTACATGCACTCACTTCTTTCCCTCCCTCCTTTGTCATTCATTTGTCCCTTTCTCTCTGTCTCTCTTTCTTCCACTCAGAGATAAAGAAAGCAGAATATTTTCACTTCATTATCATCCCCTGAGAAGAGGCTTCCACATGAGTGACCAAAAGAGTAAGAGGATGTCCTAATGCTCCTTGAGTTTGAGATGCCAATGTCAATTCAACAGGTTAATAGCAGGAGTGTAGCATGGGACCTATTGACCCCACTGGATTCTAATAATTGTCTTATAATTGCAGGATTTTCCCTCTTTTTCTTTGCTTTCGCAACCCCCACCCCAACATGAAATGAGTTGGTGTAATTGCTTTGAAAAATAATATCTCCTTAGAGGTGTTTGCTTTGAACATTTATACTCAGATTTGACACAATCACACCCATCTCAGGGAGACTTCTGTCAGCTTTTTTAAAAGAAAAAAAAAGAAAAGAAAAGAAAGAAAAAAAAGGTCAGTGCAATTGGAAACCTCCTTAAGCAAGAGTCGGAAACATGACTTCAGGTCTTTACTTGGAGATGCTTACGAAAGGACAGCAAGACCTGAGAGAAATTTAATATAGACCCGTAATTTACAACAAAGTTTTTCAAGTTTAAAGTTCAAAAAAGCAGGAAATAACATACTGCTATCTAAGTTTTAAAACTCATGAGTATTTTATTAGAAATTTAATCCATCTGTTTATGATTCATTGACTCCGTACTCATCAAAATATTGTTTGCTGAGGGTGATAGTGGATCCCAACAGACTTCAAAGCCATTTTTAACTTTTTTTGAGTGGGAATTGTAAGGACTGCCAAGAATAAAAACATTCTACACTACACAAATTCTTATTTTGCTCCTAGCTCAAAATTTGGTAGGTGTAATTCTGCTCTAAGAATACCAGAACCAGTGCACTTACTCAGGCTTCTTTCTCTCTGTGGTTGATGGAATTGTTTATATGGATTAGAAAACTTTCTACTCCTTTCCAACAAGTATAGCCTAAAAGGAGTAAAATGCTATTTCATCACTTTTAGCATTTTGAAGATGGAATTAGGTCTGGTCTTTTTTAGTGGCCAGAATTTATTTTGTTCTCCCTTCAAAGAAAGCATTTGGCAGGAACTAATGTACGGAAAAGACAAAAAAGACAGACATTAAATACTACAAGATGTGAATTGAATGGTTAGAGGGTAATTTGCAGATCTTGCTGACAAGAGATACACATGATAGTGAGAAACAGCAGAAAGGTTTAGATTAGCTCTGCGATGAAGGAGATGCCCTGGGAGGGTGAAAGCAGAGGCTTTGCAAACTTTTTTGTCCCCTTTCTTTTCAAAGATGTGTTCAGATTGTGGTGCTTGGACAGTTCTCATAGTTTAGGGAAGTGATGATCTTAGGATATTCTACTGTTTTGTGATGCAAGAACATCTAACTATAATGAAACTGAAGGAAACAGTTGTTTTGAATGAGACCCAAATTAGGAAAGGGAAAATAAATTCATATTAAAAAATATACACACATTATCATTATAAAGTATCAATGACAAATAAACATAAACCAGCTTATATAGTACCTCTGATCCTTCCATAGTCAGTAATTTAAGGATCATGAATACTTGGAGAATTTACTTCCTAATCTCAAATCAGACTGTATTCAGTGGCAGCGGGAATTTTTGTTCTGCTAAAAATAATTGGACTAGAATGCTCAAGACCTAGGCACTGTTGAAACTACTTAAGACAAATGCAATGAATTCCTTGACCATATTGTCTTTCCTGAAAGCTACAGTGATATTCTCAGAGCACTGAGAACTTGGTTTTGTTTAAATCACCATCTTCACAGGCCTGACTTATATCACTAGCCACCTAAAATGAAAAATGTTCTGGCATCCTCTGTTATCCTCATAAAATCAAATTTTACATGCTAATCAGGGGGATATTTTCCTATTTATAATAGCTTTATTGTTATATAATTCATAAATCATAAAAGTCACTCCTTCAAATTTACATTGTAGTGTCTTTTGGTATATTAACAGAGTTCTGCAACAATAAACATTCTGTGATTTTAGAGTATTTTCATCATCCCCAAAAGAAATCTCATATCCATTAGCAGTCACTCCCCATTCCCTCCTTTCTTCATCCCCTAGAAACCACTAATCTACTTTTTGCCTTTATGCATTTGCCAGTTTTGGATTTTCACATAAATGGAACCATATAATATGTGATTTTCTGTGATAAACTTCTTTTCATTAGCATAATGTTTTCAAGATTGATCCACGTGGTAGCTTGTAGCACTTCATTCCTTTCCATTACTGAATAATATTCCATTGCATAGAAATATCACCTTTTGTTTATCTATTAATTAGATGGGCATTTGGGTTGTTTTCACTTTTTGGCTATTAGGAACAATGCTGCTCTGAAGATGTGTACAAATATTTTTTCATGGATATTTGTTTTCATTTCTCTAGGATAGTTATGGGGAATAAATTACTGGGTAATAATGGTAACTCTATGTTTAGTATTTTGAGAAGCTGCCAAACCATTTTCCAAAGAGATTGCATTACTTTATATTTCCATCAGCCACATGAGGGTTCTAATCTCTCCACATTCATGCAGCACTTGTTGGTGTCCCAGTTTTTAATTATAGCCATTCTAATGGATACGAAGTGGTATCTCATTGTAGTTTTGGTTTGCATTTCCCTAATGGCTAATGGAGTTGTGCACCTCTTCATGGGCTTATTGCCATTTGTATATCTTCTCTGGAGAAATATCTATTCAAGTCATTGTTCATTTTTTTTTTTAATTAAGCATTTGTTTTTTGTTGAGTTGTAGGAATAATTTATATTTTCTGGATAATAGTCCTTTATTATGTGGATGATTTGCAAATATTTTCTCTCATCCTGTGGGCTCTTCTCTCTCCCTTTTGTGACAGTGTTTTTGGAAACACAAAAGGTTTTAATTTTGCTAAAGTCAAATTAGTATTTTTTTTTTCTTTTGTTGCTGTGATTTTGGTTTTATATCAAATAAACCATTGCCTAAATCAAGGTCATGAAGATTTACTCCTATGTTTATTTTTAAGAGTTATATAATTTTAGCTCTTACATTTATGTCTTTAATCCCTTTTGAATTAGTTTTTGTTTACCGTGTGAGGTAATGGTACAATCTCATTCTTTCTCGTGTGGATATCCAGTTTTACCAGCATTATTTGTTGGTAAGACTACACTTAGACACTCTTGTTTAAAATCAGTTGACCAAAAATGTGAGGGTCTGTTTATGTGCTCTAAATTTTATTTTATTGATCTATATGTCTATTTTAATGCTAACACCACACTGACTTGATTATCTTACCTTTTTAGTAAGTTTAGGAGTTGGGATGTCTGATTCCTTCAACATTTTTGTTCTTCTTTTTCCAAAATTGTGTTGGCTATTCTTGGTCCTTTGCAATACTTTGTGTGTTTCCAGATCAGCTTATTTGTTTATGCAAAAAAGGCAGCACAGATTTTGAGAAGGATTATTTTTGAATCTGTAGTCAATTTTTTTACCGTACTGCCATCTTAACAATATTAAGTTTTCTAATTCATGAGCACAGGATGCCTATTCATTTAACCAAGTCTTTTTTTAGTTTATTTCAATGATGTTTTGTAGTTTTTACTGTAGAAATCTTGCACTTTGTTGTTAAATTTATTCCTAAGTATTTTCTTATTTTGATGTTACTATAAATAGGTTTTTCCCATAATTTACTTTTTGCATTATCATTACTGGTGTAGAAAAATAAAATAGATTTTTGCATGTTAACCTTATATCATGCAAATGTACTGAAACCATTTAGTAGCTACAATAATTTTTTGCTGATCCCTTAAAATTTTCTACATATGACATAATGTTATCTGTGAAATGAGATTTTTAACTTGTTGTTTTTTATTATAGATGGCTTTTATTTCTGTTTCCTGCCTAATTCTCTTGTCTAAAACCTCTAGTACAATTTTGAATAAAAGTGGTGAGAATGGACATCTTTATCTTCGTCCTGTACTCAGAAGGAAAGCTATCAGTCTTTCAGCATGAAGTGCGACGTAAGCTGCATGTTTTTCATAAATACTCTGTATTAGATTGAGGATATTTCTATGACTAGTTTTTTGGGTGCTTTTTAGATCACAAAAGCATGATTTTATTAATTTGATTTTATTAATTTGTAACATCTCCTCTTTTTCTTGGTTAGTCAAACTAAAGGTTCAACTTTTTTGAGCCTTTCAAAGAACTAAATTTTAATTTTGTTGATTTTCTTTGTTTTATTTTGTATATTATTTATTTCTTCTGTAATATTATTTTCTTCTTTCTATGTGCTTTGGGCTTTATATGTATTCCCTGCTTATGGAGTTAAACTTGGCATTCAAATAGATTTTTGTGGAGAACTTTAAAGAATAAATGCATGAATGCATAAAGGATGAATGCTTAGAAGTCTCCTTAATGACGCTATACCAATCCCTTTAACATTGCCAGATAGCAGGGAAAATTTCCATGACATAATCAACAATTGAAATTGAAAGAGATGAAGATCATAAATTTTCTTAAGTAGAATGCTGTGAAGATTTGTAAGACAGCAAAGAAGTAGGTCTTATGGGGTCTTTTATTTTTAACTAAAAATATATACTCTGCAAAAACCTATCTATTTTGGATGTCGTGAACTCAGCATCTTACTCCTGCTGTTTCCTGATTTTCACTGTGCCCCTCTCACCATCAGAGGTATTTCAGATCCAGATTTTCTTTTACTAGTCTCCCCTCGCTTTGTTTCTAGGTTCTGCCAAAGAAAAGCCAGGTCAGAGAAATCCCTAGTATAGAAAGAAAGAGAACAAGAAGCAGATTAATCTAACATTGGAGAGTTTAAAGCTGAGAAGAATTTGCTTTAGATTTTTGATTGACAGTCAATGCTAACAAATATGCAGGTGCCTGAATGTCTTTGCCATTTCTATTAAAAGGAGAAAACAAGAAAACACAAAACTTTGAAGATTTTCCATTATGTTATCCATTATGTCCTTAAAATATCTGGGAATATAATGGTAATTCGTGGTTCTATAAATAAACTTTTCTTTGCTTCAGTAAGACACACTAAACAAAATAAAAATAACAAGAAATTTTAAAAAGCAAAGCCATATCATAGTAAATATATTAGTGTCTGGCTCAAGAAAGTGTCTAGAATACAAAGTTATTGAATTTAATTTTTTGTAAATAATTAGGTATATAAATGGAGGAATACATACACACACATATAAATTGATCATGAATGATATAAAATCGAAGTGGTTGTCTCAGTCTCCTCGTGTTGCTATGGCAAAATAGCACAGACTGGGTAGCGTATCAACAAGAGAAATGTATTGCCCACAGTTCTGGAGGCTGGAAGTTGAAGATCAAAGAACCCACAGTTTCAATGTCTGGAGAGGGGCCAGTCTCGGCTTCCAAGATGATGCCTTGTTGCTACATCCTCTGAGGTGGATGAACAGTATGTCCTCACATGGGAGAATGGACTCAAATGATAACTCACCTCCTTAAGCCCTTTTATAAGACACTAATAGTATTGATGATGGTGAGGGTTTCATGAGCTAATCACCTCCTAAAAGGCCTCCACCTCTTAATAGTGTTGCATTGGGAACTAAGTTTCAACACCAATTTTGGAGGGAATGCAAATATTCAAAGCATAGTAGTGGTCAAATGGTGAATGGATTGAAAATATTTTTCCTGACTGATTTCTATGGCAATGGTTACAGCACATGTAGAAGCCATTTCCACAGTTCATAGATTCTTTAAAAAGACACATCATGACATATGTGAAAATAGAGCAAATGACTTATGAAATGTAGAACAAATGTCATAAACTATATTTTAAGAGGTCATTGAATTACTTTTCCCCTTAATTATAAAATATTACGTAGTTTTATCATAAATACCTTGAAAATGAATATTTCTTGAAGCTGATAATCAAAGTGGGGGGTATAATTGGCTTTAAAGAAGAAGATCTGCATAAACAGGACTGCAGAGCAAAGGCTTAATTCTGTCTGGAATGATAATTGAAACGAATAGATCAATCTCTTCAGTAAATACTCGGAGTTGGGATGTGCCATCAATAGAAGATTTTTTTCTGAGTAAACGGACATAGAATTGGTATTCTTGACAAATAAATTTGATGAACAGTCCTAAATAATATAGAAATGTAGCATTGTATGTCAGAGGTTTATAGAAACCATTAA
This sequence comes from Eulemur rufifrons, assembly GCF_041146395.1. Classification (NCBI taxonomy): domain Eukaryota; kingdom Metazoa; phylum Chordata; class Mammalia; order Primates; family Lemuridae; genus Eulemur; species Eulemur rufifrons. The sequence continues at coordinate 109,426,945 of NC_090984.1, read as the reverse complement.
TACTAAACCATATTTAATTTTGCCATATAAGCATAAAAAAGTCATTAATTCTATGTGAATTATTAGAATAGGTCCATCACCTAAACTAAAGGATAGTTTTATTTTCCTGCAGGTGATACATGCTCTGATTATTTGAATTTTGAATCTACCTTACTAATGTGTGAACAAATTTGTTTTACTCAGTGCCTTTTTTTTTTTTTTTTGTAAAGGAACAATGTTTAAGAGGATCCAGAGGGAATAAATCAGGAATCTAAACCTTAAAACTTTAAAATAATAGTGTTTTAAAGAAAAACAAATAAACCAAAATGCAACAAATAATACAAAATACAAATAAAGGAATGAAAAAGTTGAATCTTTAGTTGATAATAAATTCATTAGTTTGGGCAGATTTCATCAGTCATAAAACTCAATGGAAGTAGATGAAATAATAAGTGATATTTTAATATTCCTATTGCTTCTTTTTGTTCTTTTCTGCTATCTCCCAGTTTCTCCACCCTTCATCTCCTCTCATCTCCTTCTCTTGTCTTTAATGCTCGTCATTTCTCTCTCTCTCATTTGATGGTTTTCTTTTTTTTTTTTTAAATATTATTTTAAGGTAAGTATGCCGCATTTTCTTGGGTGACTATGGTTTTCTGATGCCCATTAACATCTTTGTAACCTCTGAGTATTCATGCCTTGCTCTTCATTTTATGTTTGCAAATTGTGGAGTGAAGATATATAATAGAACTTCACTGTGCAAGGGGCAGCAGGCTTAGAAATACCATCAACATTGAAAAAATTTTTTTTTTTGTTTTTGCATGAAATGTTAACTTTCCATTCAAAACAATTGTATAACTCTAGTGGGCATCATGGGCTAATTATAATAATGTCTAATAGAAGAAAAACAATTGGTAAGTGGGAAATTACTTCAAACTTTTACTGAGAAATAGAACATATGTTTTTTCCTTTCATAAAGTTCCTAGGTGAAAAATTAGGGCATATAATAGAATTGAGTGCAACCAGTCTGCCAGCTCAAACTGAATACATTTGTATAGCAGTATTTGTATTTTAAGGCAAGAACTGCAGACTCAAATAGGAGGTCAAACTGAGAATTCTAGGCTTGGTTAGAATGCAGAGCCTAGGTTCATATGCAGACTTACATATGTAGGAGTGTAAGTTGAATGCATGAATGAACTCCTTAACTATTTCTTCTGAGACTAAACACATAGTAGCAACTCTTTCCTTCAGAGTTTATGAGTTATAAATTCAATAGGAATTCTTTTACTTACTCATAAACTTAGCAAGGCATTAAAACATTGTTTGTTGGAATTTATCTAGCAGCTATATGTATTTGAGTTAACAGAGAGATTCAAAACAAAAGAGTACCATATAATCTTTCATAGTTTTCAACAGGCCATGTGCTTATGTGGACCAACAGGATGTTTCATAATTATCTAAGATCTAGAACACAGATTTCACTCAACTAACTGAATAATTAAATTTACTCAACAATTTTCTTTATTACACATACACTAAGAAACAGAAGGATCAATAACAAGAGGTTCTGTACTAAAATTTTTCAAGGATAAACTTTCAAATAATTTTTTGAACTACATTGTTGAATATAGTTATGCAGCTTTATTTACTCAGAACTTTTCAAATCTTTGTATTATGAAACTTCAGAATAGCTGAATGTTTTAAATCAGTTTTGACTTTGTCTCAGTCATTTATAAAAATAAAATGTACATACACACACAAACTGGTATACACATATATATTAATATCACACACACAAAAGTTACAGAATCATGTAGAAAATGACTTATATTATCTGCATTTTTCAAATAGTGACAATCACTTTAAAAATATTTTAATAGTTGTTATTATATGAAAATGAGGGTCCATTTTTAGGTGAAATTCTCCCTAAAAGATTTCCTGAAAGGATTAAGTAACAAATATTAAAGAGTACATTTATGGATTTGAAAGTTTGGGTCATCCTCTTTGATCTGGGAAATAAAAAACAAAGATAATATTCACCACTTCTGGCTTTCCTCTTGACACAGGAAAGTGACTCCAAAAGCTGTGAGCCTCTTGAGGTCCAAGTGGGTCCTTGGCTTTGCACAAGAAATCAGGAGCGAGCCAAAGGTATAAAGTGACAGATTTATTCAGAAAATATAGCAAGTCTACCCTACAGACAGAGCAGAGGCTAGTTCTCCCAGCAGAAGAGAACCAGCCCTATGATTCCCTTTGCCCTTCTATGTAAGCAATGGCTTTTTAATAGGCTAAACAAGGGGCAGAATATTCATGTCACTTTCCTTCCTCCCTCTTGTGTTGATAAGGGTAGTGTGAAACTTCTTTTTGAGACTTCCTGACTCAGTTAAACAATGTTTGCACACTTAAGCGATGCCTAAAGCAGTGCCCAAAACAGCACGCAAAGCAACACCTAAAGCAGTACCTGCCAGTTCCGTGTGTCTCACTCTGATGTTTGAAATTCAGAAGATCAGGCCATATGGGTGCCTGTTGCACATGGCCACATCAGAGAATCTAGGAATGACAAGAATAAAATTTGCTAACCACGACAGTCCAGAATGTCCTTGAGATAGAAACGATGCCCTCTAATTCAGGAACAAAGGCTGTGACTGGGTACCCAAGTTTTAATATTACAAAATTCCACATTTTGTGAGTTTCCAGTATAATCTAGTTTAACCTCTTCCTGTCCTTTTTGGAAAAAACGTATATGTAGAGTGGATTCATGATTGACTTTTAGCCACAAAGTCATTCATCTGCAGTGCTGGTCAGTGTCTAATTCGTTCTGTTTGCCATGAAACCACACTTTAATAATGGAAAAGGTTCTGGTGGAGAGAAGATCTGAGAGTGAAGAAGTATGGGTTGAGTTTAGGACTTGATCCAACAGTGAAGGTGCAGGGGATCTTCTGCAGAAGCTAGGTCCCAAACTCAGAACATAAGGCTGAAATTAAGTAATTTCTACATTTGCCTTAAAAATCCCTTTCAGTCATCCAGAACATACGGTATGCATAAATAAATCCAATTTGCCCATTTTCCCTCGAGCATTAAAACAGTTCACTATTTCTTTGGTAATTATAAGATGACATAATTGACTAGGGTTTAAGAACCACTTTGTGCAAGATCAAACCTTTTTGTTTACTTGGTGGATTGCTCATTTTGTTCACTATTGATAGTTAAGTTAAATGCACATATGATGGGTCTCCTCCATAATGAGCTGGGTGACCCTGGACAAGTAATCTAGTATTGTTTATTTATTTATTGTTTGTTTTTAATAAACCAGTCTTTAAGTTTACTTTCAAAAGCAGCAGTTGTCATGTTAAAATATATAATGATATCCAGGCATTAATTAAACTGGTAGAAGTTTTCAGACTGAATAGAGCTATGGGCTTTGATCCTCATTATCTCTGTATGCCCCATTACATCAAGCACAGACCCTAGTACATGGTAGCTCCTGGCTATATGTTTGCTGTGTAATTAATATAACATTTATTGATTTACTGAGTGGTGGTGGTTGATGGTAGCATAAAAACTTCCCCTCAATACTACTACAATTAAGTATATAAATTATTTCTATCACATTTATATTTCTATTTGGATCTCTTCCCCATAGAGTTAGTGAACACTCTTCAGAGAGTCATGTAATGCCCATGTGAAGGTTCCATACATCCATGTTAGGGTTGATCACCAGCTATTTTGTGTTGCTACTCAGAAAGACTTTCCTTTTTTCACAGATAGAGCAGAGCAAGGACTTTTCTCCCAGCCTATCCTGGCCTAGATTTTACACAATGTTAGGATTTGTGTGTGAGTATTGAAAATGTTTAAGAGGCTTTTACTCAGGCAGCCAAATCATCAGCTAGAAAAAGTATAACTAGGTTGCTGTTAATGTTTTCTTCAAAAGCTGACATTAAAAGAGATACTTTCATTAAGTTACGTTTCTCTCAGTGAAGTGCAAACTGGAGAACAATTCCTTCACTCTGCTAATATCAAACTTTCTTCGCTGAGGTCACTCACTGAGTTTTAAACCAGACCAGACGAATTCCCTTATTGAAGAACAATTGTTCCTTTAATGAGGCTGAACATATTGTGATAATGCAGTAAATTCAAGCATTACATGGTTTTATTCGTACAGTGTCAGTGGACCTGAGAGATACTGCTTAGTCCTCAATAGATCATATTCTCTGCTCTCAGAATTATTCCTCTTATCCTCTCAGGTTTGCAAAGTCTGTAGTAAATGCATCAATATTTAGCCAGCACAGTGTGTTCACAAAGAGAGATGTGAGGCACTTCCACTGACTGAAGACAAGCAACAGATCCATATCACAGGATGAGGTCCCCTACTCTTATATGGAGGCTCTGGTGCCACTCAAACAGTGACTCAGAGTGGCTAATCCGGCAGAGTATCTTTATCGTGACATTTATGTGATCAGAGTGTTCATGTATCACACACACGCATTTTGGCAAGAAATTAGAAAATAAACAATAACATATTTATCCAAAATAGTGAAAAGAACAAAAAGATATCGATTCAGGAGAAAAGGAAGAGGTACACTATGGCAACATTGATGCTTGGCAGATAGATGTTAATCTGAGTAGTTTACTAACTGCTTACACTATCTAAAATAGTTTCTTAAGGGGAAAAAAAAAAAAAAAAGGAAAACAGGCAGACTCCTTGGAGAGTATCAATGTATGGAGAATGAAAAAACGAAATCATAGGATCTAGATGTGATCAAGAAAAAGGAAATGATGTTATGAATCTCCATTGGATTTGAGGGTGATTTTGAGAATGGATCGGTAGTTGAACCTAAAGGACTTCTTTTGGGATGGAGCAGAACTGGGTAGAAGATAACTGTTGTTCTTGCAAATACTCCAGATGCCTTCTTCTGTTATTCTTTAATTCCAGTTCATTTTACTATCTGTGCTTTTCCTCTTGAGATTTTATGTAATGTTGATGTTATCAAGTATCTGGGGAAAAGGTTACACACATCTTAGATGGAAGGGATTCCTTGACTGCATATTAGATCAGTGGGATTCTGCTCTATCCCCTAAATCTAATAGGATGTATATTTAAATTAAAAATGACTTGTGTCTATCATCCTAAATGGAGTTCAGCCCCAAATGAGATTAAATGTATGCTGAAATGTGGAAACTACATCACAATAGTTAAGAAAGAAATTTGCCTACCTAAAAAAAAAAAAAAAAAAAATTGGTTTGCCTTCTCTTTTCAACTGAGTTGAAATGTTGCACATTTTGGGAAGCATCACATAAAGATACATGGTTGTGATTTCAAATGTCATCCATTGATGGTAACCTTTAGCCCAGTATTGTGTGGCTCCCAAAAATGACTATCATATTCATGATCCAGCAGTTAGGATGTCTTGGATCTAGAACTTTTAGATGTCTTATGTTTTCCAAAGACACAATACAAACTCATGCTCATCCCTCATTTATTGGAAACTGTGGTCATTTCTAACCAGTGCATACTTGTCATAGGTAGAATAATAGTATTCCATCTGTCTTCTCTCTTACATAATCTCCATTTGATTTCTTGTTTTTATTTGCTTCTATGTTTAACAGATTTTTTAACCTCTTTTTTATGTTTTTGCAAACTTGTTACTAATTTTGCAAGCTTTAAGACCAAAGAAGTTAATGTGTGACATAGAGATTTTGACATATGCTTGTTCTTCAGAATTGTATTCAAATTGCCAAATGGAATTTGATGCCTAGCCACCTGCCCACAAAGCAAACTGGGCAATAGGCACATTGCTAATCAGAAGGACCAGTACCAGGCTGAAACTTGATTCTCGACTTGGAATTTGTAGCCAACCAGGGAGATAATTGGCATGCCCCATTAGGTTTCAGAAAATCAGTGCTTTGTGGCAGGAAACATCTTGTGTCCAATTAGAATAGCTCCAAATGCTTAGAAAAAATTTTCCACTGCTAACATTGTAGCATGACTATTTACAAATAGAAAGGACAAAATTGTCCTTTGGGTGCTAAAAATTAACATTTCTCACTTGGCTGGCTGCAATCCAGAACCATCCAATCTATTGATTTTTTTTTTCTTTGAAGGAGAATATTTCATAAAATGCTTCATTATTTGTGAAACGACCAGAGGGAGATTTACAAAAGACCCAAGGCAGAAAGTTTGAGCCAGGTTTTTTCTCAAGAAAGGAAAAAGGAGATGGATTATGAACTGTAGGAGTAGTACACCATCTCGAAGGCTATGTGAAGATCAAAATCAAACACGGGAATGCACAATATAGTAAGCATTTAAGAGGGCCAAGCCGAGGGGTGAAGAGTACTGGAAATACATTTTGTTGTGAGAATATATTGTCCATGGGGGCAAGCGACTTTAAACTTTAACAAATTTATAGTCAATGACTAGTTTGATTTTAAAGGAAAATGTATCTTCAGGTTTGTCTTCAATAGTGTAAAGAATGCATTGGAGGGAGGCAAGGCTAAAGACAATCATCTTAAAAGCACTTGCCACTGTCAACAAGTAAAATGATCTTAGCATGGACTGGGATGGGTTGGAAGATCTAGGCAGACTTGTTAAATACCTGGAAGTATTTGCTGATTGTTGGATATGTAGGTGAGTGGCAAAGAGTATCAAACTCACTCTCTGACCTCTGACTTGCTTACTTGTCTGTATTGAGGATGCCGTTTCCTATGACAGAGAATAATGGTAGATGAGGTTTGATGCATATGGATGAATAATTGAGCTTTTCAAGGTGTTAAAGATTTGTATATAATTCAAGATCTCTGGAGATAGAGCTGAAATAAAGGTATAGATTTGGAAGACAGATGTGAAATGATACTGTGACAGTGGATGTGATCTCCTGGGGAGAAAGTGTGACTTGATAAGAAAGATGGATTTAAGACAAAATGTCAAAGATCTCTACCATTTCATACAATATAAAGCATGTTCCTACTTTGGAAAGAAATGATAATAAAGAAGTGGAAAAATCTCTAGAGCAGAAAACAGCATTCCAGGAGAATGACCCCATTTTCTATGGTCACTAACTTTTATGGAAATTTGGGCTCATCATTTAACTTTTTGGGGTCTTGGTTTCATTATTTGTAAAGTAAGAAATTAAACTATATCATTGCTTTTAATATGAGTCATTTTTTTAAAAACTACAGATTATTGGGACCATTCTTTGTCAATTGAATTACAGCCTTTGCAAAAAGGCCCAGAAATCCGTAGTTTGAAGAAGTCTCCTGAGTGGGAACATGTGCACTGAATAATTTTTATAGATCCTCTCAAGTTCAAAGATCTGTGATTCTATGAGAATATGCAAAAAGTCATGGACAATATAGAATAAAAGAAACAAAAAAGATGGTAAATTCATTCCCAAGAACAGGTTTGAATTGGGGCTAATTTAAACGTCTTTTGTTCTTCTTTTATTCAAATTGAATGCCTCACCTTCAGATTTGCATCAAAACTTGAAACCATATGTCTTAAAGCTGAATGGCTTTAGTGTCTTAAATGGTATGCCCCCTGTGGGAACTAAACTTATAATTGGTGACTGGCTTAAGTTGTTGATTATAGGAATTTCCTCCATAGGTCATTTACTAGTTGAGGTTCATGACTTTTGCTTTTCTTAGAACATTTACTAAATAGAGCATATTTATTACTAATTTATTCAAGGTAAAATTAAGTTTTTGCTTCCCACCACGGTTCAGTCTAACACTCCTTACCAACAAGCAATGAGTGGAGATTCAGAAGAACAAAACAAACCATCATTATGGCTTTGGAAAGTTAATTAGAGCACAAATTAGCAATGGTTCCTATAATGATGGCCAAATGTCTGATTGTTCCCAGCAGTCAGAGAAGCCCATTCTAATGTGAGTTTCCCAGGTTCCTTAGGGTTAAACTGAGGGTCTTAGTGAAGTAATATTCACATACAGGACAGAATCTGTCTACCAGCAAAGATCAATGTCAGTGACCTGCCGATTGGAGCATGAGAACATGATAAGTTCATCAGAGGCAAATCTGGATCTGAAATAACTTTGGCATATTGAAATGAAAGTGTTTGAGTCATTTCTACTCACTTTAGATAAAATGTGTGAATTTAAATTGTTAATGATGGCTGGGAAAATTAAAGGGTTTTCCCAAGACTATAAGACTCACAGATCAACAGCTTAAATGACATAGGATGGTTGATATCCCTCATCAACAAGCATTGATTTTATGTAAATAATTCCTGAAATTCCTTTGCATGTTAAAGCAGAAAGACGTTTTTTAACCTCAAAGTTGTCTGTTAGTCCAGTACAAAAACACATCACCTATGTCCATGTAGAAAAGTTTGAGCTTCTTTCTGAAGATTCAATGAATTGAGTTTGCTGAAATAAACTAATAATAAACAGATTAACAGGAGAAAAGGCATACAAATTTATTAATGTGAACTAGTGTACAGGAGGCATACCATATATGAGACTCAAAGAAGGGGGCAGATGGCTAAAGCTTGAATAGCACCCTCTTCACAGGGGAGAGAAAGATAGGGGAATGTAGGCAATTTTGAGGGGATGTAAATGATTTTAGGAGAGTTAATTGTGTCCAAAGAACAGACAACAGTTTTTAAATGATTATTTTTGGAAACTGAATGGGACCTGAAGAATAGATAATTGCTTGTGACAGTCTAGTTGTGATGACATTTCTCAGTCTGCCTTCCTGAGATACGAGTTCAATCCTCTCTGGTTAATGAAATTTCAGGGAGGGGATCAAAGGCAATTGTTTTCTTCTGGAGGGGCTTCAGATGAGGGGACTTCAGAGAATACCACCCTGTGCTTGCGGGAAGCCAGAGGAGAGAAACAGGAGAAGGTCAGAAAGTCCTTGGCTCTGAAGCTGTGTATAAGGCCTTTTAATTTCCTTTAGTTCAAAGTGCTCAGCATGACAAAGTGATATCCTTTAGGGTATTGTTTCCTGACCCCCAACATCTGTTTGGGGCTGTTTACATATTTGAATGCAAGTCATTCTCACATAAACAATGTCCTTAGCCATAGGCAAAATAATACCCAAACTTGAATTATATACCTTTGTCCTCACTGGTTCATCAGAGCAGCAGCTATACTTCTGGTGAAAAGCTTCAGCTTTTTTTCTCTTAATAGTCTAGCAGGTGTTTTTAAAAAATTAATTCATTCAGCAAATATATACTGAGGGGCAACTCTATGCCAGGCATAATATTAGGCAGTGAAAGTAGAAAGTATAAGGCAGACACTTTTACAACCTTCATAATGCTTATTAAATTATGATCAAGATGTTCTTATAATGCTACATATGAATGATGGAACTTTGTCATGATTGAATTAATCCATGCATCATGAATAATTAAAAAACTAGACAAAGTTTTCAGACACAGGACAAGTAGAACAGAAATATGATACTTGGAAGAAGGAAAACAGACAGTAATCTCTAAAATGACCCTGGTTTTCTGCCTGGAAGCACCTTCTAGACCACACCAGAGGGAAGGAAATTCCAAGTAGAGCGTGTCAGTCACGCTGACAGAGACTAGTGGTCAGAGAGGCGGAAATGGCTAGAATTTGCAGACCTGAGTACTGAAGAAGAAGAGCTCTTTCTGTAGAGAAAGAGCTTCAAAAATCTACATAGGAGTTCCCTTGAATGACTGGCTATACAAATATGTGCAGAAGTGAGAAAAAAAAATTAAACATACCCAGATCCCACAAAGGGCTTGGAAGATTTCTAATTTCCATCCCAATTTCCATCCAGCCAGGGCAGTGAAGACCTTGCTGATCATTTAGAGGTATCAGTAGAGACTCCAAAATAGTGATTCTTTAAAAAGGACTATTCAGTTCTAGAATAAATCCTACCAAATGCCAGTATAATAGGCTTAAAAGAAAATCTTGAAATGATCATGGTGATTCACAAGAGACATACAGCCTTGTGAAAATGGACTACCATTCCTTATAAAAGCAGATCAAAATTTAAACACTCAATAATGTAACATTCACAGTGCCCTTCCTCTATAAGAAATTGCTTGGTAAATAAAGTAGCAGCAAATTATAACCATAACCACAGGGAAAATCCATCAATTAGAACAGACCCATACATGACATAGATGATAGAATTAACAGAAAAGGACCTTTAAAAAATATATTATAAATCTTATAATTATGCCCAAGGATTTAATGGAAGATATTAACATAATAGAGGGAAAGGAAAATACATAATAAAAGAACCAAATGGAACTTTTAGAGAAAAAAGAATGTCTGAAATGAAAAATTTACTCAGTGTGATTAACAGCATGTTGGACATTGCAGAAGAAATAAACAGTGAGCCTGAGAATACAGCAATACAAAAATATCCCAAGTGAAGCACAGAAAGAAAAAAATATTGAATATGAGCAGTACCTCAGTGGATCTGTGGTATAAAATCAAGAGATCTAACATTTAGGTAATTGGAGTGATGGAGGGCAGAAAAAAATATTAAAGAGATATTGGCTGAAAGTTTTCCAATTTGATATAAATTGTACACTCACTTTCCAATTTGATATAAATTCCAATAAACATCCAAGCAATACAGACACATAGAAAACACCCCCAAGACATCAAAATAAAATTGTTCAACACCAGTGGTAAAAATAAAATCTTGGCCGAGCGTAGTGGCTCACTCCTGCAAGCTTAGAGTTTGGAAGGCCTAGCTGGGAGGATCAGTCACCTGTGACTAGGACTGTGAGACCATCCTGAGCTACTTGTCCCTACAAAAATTATAAAAAACAAAAATAACTGAGCATGGTGGCATGTGCCTGTAGTGCCAGCTGTTTGGGAGGCTGGAGCAAGCTGATTGCTTGAGCCCAGGAGTTTGTGACTGCAGTAATCTATGATGACACCACTGCATTCTCTAGCCCATACAACAGAGCGAGACAGGACAGGACAGGACAGGAAAGGAAAGGAAAGGAAAAAGGAAAGACAGCTTTCCCTGTCTGCTTTATAGGTTTTAAATGTGAAACCTAATAGTCCCTTGGCTTTAATGGGGGAATTTAGCCTATTCATACTTAATTATTGTTTCCTTTTCTCCTTTTTTTTTTTTTAAGTAATTAATTTACTTTTTATTTCTTGTTGTGACACTATTTGGTTCAGAAATTTTGGGTATTTTAAAATTTCATTTGTACTTAAATTCCTTTTCTTATCTCTTATAGTTATATATATGCTTCTTTGTTATTTTAAGGAAATGAAATATTGACTATACCTCTCTCTTCTCATCATGCTATACTTTTTCACTACTTTCCACCATAACAGGTGATCTTCAGAATATATTTTAATTTTTTCTTCCTGCCTCAAGATGAGGCAATTTGCTTTTCAATCTCCCATCTACATTGTCTTAAGCAAATACATCCCCTTTCTCCCTTCATCTCTTTGCAAATACAGAATACTTTAAAGCAATTAATTTCAGATTATTATATTTTCTGTTTGCACTGTTTATTCTATTTCATTTATATTCACCACATTCTCAGATACTATGTTTACTCATATATTTTTAACTTTATATGTTTTAAGTTTTATTGTTTTACACTGTTTCTTTTCCTCTTCATCTTCCTCTACAATAGAAGTTGTAATTAATAAATTACAAATATAAATAATTTACTATTTGTTTTTTATATATTTCTAGCATTCTACTCAGATGGATTAAATAAATGACTGATATAGTAACGTTTTGACCATATTAACTTTTTCTCATCCTGAACAGATAATGATATTGGCTGGTAATAGAATTCTTGGGTAGAGTCATTTAGTATCAGTAGTAAAAGTTGATATTATTTTGCCATTTTATAAAATGTAGTGTTTTGAATGGATAGTGTGATGCCAATATTTGTTTTATCTTTGCAATACACTTTTGCTTTCAGTCTGGTAGCTGGTAAAAAATATTCACTGTATCTAGAAAATTTAGGATTTTTATCTTTTTCCCATCTGGAAGTTGATGAAAATTGATTCTTATGAATGAATTTATAATCTTGGGAAACAATATAAATTGCATGATTTTACAATGTGGGTTGTATTGCCATTTAAATTTTAAATAATTCAAAACTGGTTGCAGCCTAGGGTTGAATATGAGGCAGAATCAGGATCCCTGGACAACAACTTTCTGTTATTAGAGAAGCACATGGAATAATGGATTTAGCAAATTTCAGAAGTTAAAAGACATACACACACAAGCACACCCTTAGTTTATCTGTGTAGACAATTGCAAAAATGGCCCCAGTTCTCCACTCACCTACATGTGCGCCCCTTACAATGACACTTTACAACTTCTCCTGAAGGTAAAGTCCATTTCCTTTTCCTTTGAAGCTGAGATGGTTTTATTAGCTGTTTTGGCAAATCACATGCAGAGTAAGGGATACCCTGACAATTCTGAGTCCAGAAGAGAATGTGTGCACTTTTGCTTTCTTCTCTCTCTCTCTCTCTCTTTTTCAGAAGCTGGACACTATGAGAGCCTAGACAGGTTAGCCTGGTGGAGGTCCAGAGATGACACAGAAAAAAAGTGAAGTTACCCTATCCAAAGTCCCTGACATGTGTTAGAACCTAGCCAAGATCAGCAAAGCCACCTACTCTTACAATAGCTGTCCACAGAGGCATGGATTAGCACAGCAGAGAGCAGAATAACCACCCAGCCATTTTGTAGACTTGAAATCAAATGAATTTCTATTGCTTCAAGTCACTGAAATTTATGGCTTTCTGTTCTCAATATTGTTATAATCAGTGACTGAGGAGCAGCTGAATGAAATGTATTATCTTAGAAATAAACCGAGGCTAGAATAAAATTCAGTGCTACTTATTTTGTGCTTAATTAGATCTATTAAATTAGCCCTTTTACACTTATCCAACTTCTAAGGCTAATCCAGATACATGTACCTTGCAAACAGAAATACGATTTTGTAATTCTTCCTCTATGTATAATGTTTATATAATTTCCAGTAGACTTAAAATACACCACAGACACACCATCATTGCAACGGCACTGAATGACTCACTGTGTGTAAATACATGAAAAATCTCTCTCTGATCAGGATGTTAAAGTAAGTAAGGTCCCTAAGGTGCCAACAATTTGAGGTAGCACCTTGACTCAGATTAAATTTGAGCCAGTTTGCAAACATATTCTCTTTGGGGATTACCTCTAGGATGTTTTCTTTAAATCTTTGACTATATAATTGCAATAAGAAAAAGGACAATGGAATAGTGTGATGGGCAACTGTGACTGCAAAACTGAGGAAAGTTTGCTCAACATGTGGGATGTTATTACTGAAAGAAGGAAACTGTGTTGTTAAGACGTAAATAACAGATGTTCACGGAGTCCCAGTAGATTATGTGACTTTGATATGGTTATTTCAACACAATTTTATAAATTCATATCAAAAAAGATTACTTAGGTACAAGCCTTTTATTTATTGCCATAAACTGGGAATGTTACTGTTATCAATAGGATGACAATATTTTTATGAAATAAAAAATAAATCAGCTTAAATTTATTCAGAATATAGAGGAATAAATAATAAAAATCACCATTTAGAAAACTTGTTCTATAAACACTTTCTAGTATATTTTGCAATAAGAAAATATAAATGGAAAGAGCATAGCAAAGCTTTTTTGATTCTAATTATGTCTTAAATTTATTTCTGATTATGTAAGATTATATAATTTAAAAATTAAAGCAAATAAAATTTTGTTCACACAAGATACATAAAAGGTTTAAACAATAAAACTAATTTAATGAAAGTGTATGGTATTATATCACATAATATGATTTAAAATCAACCTTCTAAATAGCATAATCTTATTTTTTCAAGATCTTAGGCATATTACAAGACAATAAAAATTCAACCAATTTTATAATTCATGAATACCGATGCTGCTAAAGCTATAAATAAAAGATATTTGCAGTTGTAGTTATTTATTCCACTATTCCTATAAATACCTTCTCATCAAAATTCCAATTGTATTTACATATTAACATTCATAATCTAGGCAATATAATTTCTTTACTAATTCTGTGCCTATACACTGTCTAAATAATTTACTTGTGAAAACTATACAATGAGGTCAGTAATTAGCAAAATATAATTTTGATAAACTGCTTTGATTTGCTTTCATTCATTGTGCCTTACTAGTAAAACTCAAGCCTTGGATGTTTAACATTTCCATAAATTTACTTAAATAAAGAGATTGTGGACTTTGTAATTTTTTTTTCCCATACAAAAGATAGTACAATATTGAGCTCAGGTATTATCAGAAGGCTCTGGGAATCACAATGGGGACTCTCAAACAAGAAAGTAGGGAACTGAAAAACTATCGAAAAGTATTGATCCACACATCCACCCATAAAATATGGAAGTAGAATGAGCCAGCTACAAATAAAAAAAAGAATAATTGATCAAACACATAAGGAAGAGAAAACTGGGGAAATTTTAATTTGGAATTCAAAGTTTACTAAAACAAGTGAGTAAATAAGTGTTGTGTTATTTGAACAGTAATTATTTATTAAATGTAGTCAGGGTATCAAAATGAAGGTCTCGTGATCTGACTTCAAGAAAGCATTGTCTATTATAAGTAGAAAGATATTAATACAAAAGATTACATATAATAAAATTGTAGAGGTATTCTTGTGGAAAGGGTATAGTGGAAGTGAGAGAGAAGAGAAGAGGAAAGGAAAGAAGATGAAGAGAGAGGAGAGGAGTAGAACAGAGACAGAGAAATTCTATTAGTGTAATGAGGACCTGAAATGATTCCTGGTTTGAATCCACCATCAGGGCTACCAAGATATATGAAGGAAATATACTTTAACTTCAGTAAATATTTGTGATAAAAGGTGGTGTTAACTTTTGATGAACATGTTCAGAGATTAAACAAATTCCAGCCCTTGAGCTACATAATCACGTCATAGATTAAATGACTCTTGAAGTGAATAGAAAAACGAGTTATAGTTTGTCAGGCCACTGGGGGAAATAGAGGTAGACGTACAAACAACAGTGTCACTCTACTCTCATGCAAAGACATGAACGGAAGCTCACAATCTGGAGACAGAGAGAACATTCTGCAAACTACCTAGTGGTCAGTAATGCTGGAGTGGAGGGTAAAGGCAGCAGGGCAGGGCAGTGAGTCAGTTAGGAGACGAAGAAGAATGCCCAGAGGGCGAGAGCCTGGTCATTGATTACTTTATTTGTATACCCCCTGCATTTTATTCTGTAAGCAACATAAGGTTGCCAAAATGTAATGATATGATTTGATGTGCACTGTAGGAAAAAAAAAAATTCTTTCAAAAAGTTTGTAGTAGTATTTACCAAACAGAAATTCCTGGACACCACTGACTCTATGAACTATTATTAATATTCTTAAAAACTGTATATGTGTCAGATAGTAAGAGGGTGGTCCTATGGTCAACTGGATTTGAGAAACTCTTTGTTGAAGAAAGATATATTTGACTAAAGCACAACTCCATTTATGACACTCCAAAGAAGCATAATACTCAGCTTTTCCTAGGTTAATTTAATGAAGAAACTTTTTCTCACAAAAAAACTGTAAACATTAGTGTGGGAAATATTACAGAGGCTGGAATAAAATGTGCCAGTCTGGAGAGAGGCATAAGTCTTAGGAAACATTGAAACATTTCAAGCAAATATTGATCAGCATTGTAAAGGGCAATGAAAATGTGATGGTATAGGCTAAAATATATCCACAGGGAGTAGAGTAGACCAAACTTGGTGTTGGATATGATTAGTCAGAGAAATGGCAGAGTAAAATTATTCCTTGATTTCTAATTATGTCGTTTATCTGCATCATTTTTTTCCTGTATAACAATTCACTTGAAAACATATTGTCTAGACAGATGCAGTGGCTCACACCTGTAATCCTACACTCTGGGAGGCCGAGGCGGGAGGATCACTTGAGCTCAGGAGTTTGAGACCAGCCTGAGAAAGAGCAAGACCCAATCTCTACCAAAAATAGAAAAATTAGCCAGGTGTAGTGGTGCATGCCTGTAGTCCCACCTACTAGGGAGGCTGAGGCCTGCAGGAGGATTCCTTGAGCCCAGGAGTTTGAGGTTGCAGTGAGCTAGGCTGAGGCCACAGCACTATACTCAGGGCAACAGGGTGAGAGAGACTGTCTCAGAAAAAAAAAAAAAAAGACTTCAATCTCAATAAAATAAGTTTAAAAAAAGAAAAGAAAAAAATATTGGCTTAAAACAACACATATTATCTCACAGTTTCTGTGGGATAAGAAACCAGGCACAACTTAGGTGTGTCCACTGGTTTCAGCTCTTTCTCAAGGGCACACCCAGGGTATTAGCTGAAGCTGCAATTTCATCTGATAGTTTAACTATAGAAATATTCACTTCCAAAGTTACTTGGGTGTTTGTTGGCAGAATTCAGTTCCTCGTGTGCTATTGGAATGAAGGCCTGAGTTTCTCCCTGGCTATTGTGCAGAGGGCACTTTTAGTTCTTTACCCTATTGGCCTCACCATACGGCACCTGGCATCATCACAATGAGAAAGCAGAGAGAGTGCAATCAAGAGAGTTCTAACAACGACAGAAGGTACCGTCTCTCATTGCCTCGCCTTGCATGTGATATTCAATCACATTTGCCATATTCAGTTTGGTGAAAGCAAATCATTAGGTCAAACCCACACTGAAGAGGAAGGACAAAAAGTTTCAGTTAGACAGAGGGAATCAATTCAACAGATCTATTATACATCATGATGATTATTATTAATAACAACATACTATGTATTATTATACTTAAGAATTGCTAAAAGAGTAGATTTTAATTGTTCTTGCCATAGATTTAGCCCTTCCATATTGTACACATATATCAAAACATCATGTCCTACACCATAAATACATACAATTTTTACTTGTCGATTAAAAAATAAATTTAAAAAATTAAAATAAATTAAAAGTTAAAAAGAAGATGGAATTAGACAAGGGCATAAACAATAGAAGATATGAATCATGATGGGTCATTTTGAAGGGCTGCCTGACACATTGTCTAATGGTAGATAGGAAAAGATAGGTGCAGGGATGACTGTTAATTAAAAAATAACAACAGAGAACAAAAAGCCGAAAAAAAAAAAACAAAAAAACAACAACCAAAATACCTCACTTCTCTACCTTTAAAGTAAATTAAATTTCATGTCTTTAAAAAAACTAAATATTATGGAGCAGCTTCCCTGTTAAGCTACATGCTGCATCAAAGCATTTTGTAACCTATGGAGTCTATGCTATGCGCTGAATCCAATAAGTGATCTGTGTACTCAAATGGAACGTTCTACAATGTGTTTAACACAGAAAGCCAAATTAAACACAATCATTAATTATAATGTTTATTCCAAAAACAGATCTCATTTTTACTAAAAGTGTTCTGGAAGCAAAACACTTATTATTATTTTTTTTCCATTGTAGTACAATACCCAGTATGATTCTCTTTTTCATCCTTTCTCTTTTTAATGTTTTACACGTGGTATGGGAAGCCATGTGTTGCTAGTTAAAGACTTATTGTTTGCTAAATTGTTGTGGCCTTTCAAATTCTTCACACCCCTTTATCTTCTCATCCCCACCTCTCAATATTATAAATAACACATACATGCATTTTTCAGCTAATGGGTTGCTCAGTCCCGTGGGTGATCACACTCAAGACAGTTTAAAATTATGTAAACATTAATACGAGGAATTTGCTCTGCATTTCAACTTTATAACTCTAGCCTCAGTAAGATTAGATGGGCTTAGTGATTCAACTCAAGCATTTGAGATATATCTGAAAATCAGAATTATTAATTACATTTTGAACAAAGGTTAAATGTTTCTCTTATTTACAAAGATGTAGAGATGCATTGTACTGAGACTATACTTCTCCAAATAAAGTAGGTAGGCCTAGATATAGTTGAAAAAAACTCTGTGTGTGTTTGTGTGTTTGTGTGTGTGTGTGTGTGTGTGTGAGAGAGAGAGAGAGAGAGAGAGAGATCTAATTTGGGAAGCCCAAATGACAAATTGCAATGATAATGATTTGGGGAAAAGGGCACTGTTCTTTATAAATGTTGAACATAGACAATTTACTCAACCAACCTGAAGCACTATTTCATCATCTATATAAAGGCAGTCCTGATAATATTATTTATCTCATGAACTATTGAGAGTTTTCACTCAGATAGTATTAGATGATAATAAGCACTAGATCAAAAAAAGCAGAGGAATATGATATTCAAGACAAGGGAAGAGGCTGATTTACTTTGGATAGTCAAGGAAGGACTGTAGGAGGCAATGACATCACAGCTCAGATTTGAATTGGGAAGTAGACAGACTGGCAAATTATGAGGAAGATTACAGGACAAAAGCATCAAGAGAGTGCAAAGGACCTAAGGCAGGAACAAATTCACGTGTTCAGCTAAAATAAAATGACCTATGTGGCTGCAGTGTACCAAGAGGATGATTATGAATAGGAGAGCCGGTCTAGGGATTGTTCACATAAAGTCCCTATAGGTCATGCAAGAGTTCTAAATTGTATTCTATGGATGATTAGAAGCAAGTAATATTTTTTAGTAGGGCAGGGATGTGGCATAATTTTTGTTCTAAAAACAAGAGAGAGTTTACTCTAGCTAGTCTACAAGCAATAGATTACACAGAAGTTAAAAATAAATTAAGAAGTTCTGAGAAGATACGTTTGGGAGTGAGAAGAACAAATGAGATTAAAAGATGTGGAAAGATTCAGAGATTCACAATATGTTTTTGAGATCAACCCAATGAAGGTCTTTATAGACTGAATCCAATGAGAGAGAGAGATGGAGAGAGAGAGATGAAGAGAGAAGAATAAAATTTGAATCTTAGTTCTTTGGATTAAGTACTTGGTATATGATAATGCCATTTACTGTGATGGATAAAAATGGTGGAGAATGTGATTTGGGGTAGGTCTTGGCAAAGTTCAAGTTCTGAGAAAACAATTGAATATCCAGTAGAGGTGGCAGGTGTACATAGGATTTATAGTACTGGACCTCGATGAACCAGTGCTAGAGAAAATACTTGGGGATCGTTGAAATATAGATTGAATGAGTTAATATTTGTAAAGGACTTGAAGATGTCTGACACATGGTACACACTAATTGTTGAAGTTGTTCTGATGTTGCTATTGCTGTTATTGATGATATAGAAAATATGGGAAGAAAGGGGTACTAAAGATCAGTTATTAATATATAATATTCCAATTTCAATATAATATTGTTATAATGCTACATTTAGAATTGAAACAGAAAGGAAAGCACTAGTAAAAGAGGTTTAATATGAATAGAAAGTAAATCAAGGGGAAAAATGGAAGCATACTCTAAATGTAAGAGATAATGCAGTTAAAAAAGATGAAAGTAGGTATCTAAGTCAAATGCTACTGAAGGAAGAAGATGATGATAAAGAATTGGCTTTTAGACATGGCAGGCTGAAAGTTACTACGAATTTCAATGAATGCAGTTTCAATAATGTGTTGGGAATGGAAACCTGTTTAGACTAATAGGAAGATAAACAGGAAGGACGAGTAGAGAAGTGATAATAAACAACACTTTGAAAACTTTTACTGTGAAGGAGATCAGAGAGATAATGGAGTTGATGGGCATATACATAGAGTTTTTGTCATTGTGTGTTTTTAAAATAGCAAATCTTAGAGCATGTTTATATGCCATTGGGAATGAACCAATAGAAATAGAGAAAATCACGTTTTAGGTGACAGGGGAAATAGTAATAAGACTTTGAGTAAGCTAAAAGTAATGGAATAGTTTGGATATTGATTGGCTTGTTGAAATGTCATCTCTTATAATAGAAAGAAAGCCAGAGGGAGGGAGAAGAGGTATAGGAAGGATTGTAGTATAAAAAGAAGGTAGAAGAAATTACTTCTAATTGCTTCTAATTGTTGGGAGGAGAGATGGCATGTTTCAGATTTTAGGAGTGATAGGAAGGTATGAAATATTATTTAGGGAGATTTCAGAACAACAAGAGAAAAGAGTGGAATGAGATTGCTCCACAGTGTTGATTGCCCATTTGATATCCAAGGTGTTGAGTTTGAATTGTGATTGATAAGCTCCATTTTTAAATTTTTTTTATTTCAGAGTATTACTGGGCTACAAACGTCTTGGTTACATAAATTGCCTTTGCACCACCCCACAAGTGTACCGTGCCCTTCCCTCAGATAGCGCTTGCCACATCTCCTAAGCCCTATTTTATCATATCTCTAGCCACGTGTAGTTGCTTGTGTGCAGGCACAGAGAAGGAGGTACTTAACGTTAAGCGGATTTAGTGTTTCCAGACAAACACAACAAAGAGAGAAAGCAGCAGGGAATTTAAGAATACTATTTAAATCAATATGAATTACCATAATGATATACTACACAATCTAAAATGAGTACAGAGGAAATTGATGACTCCAATAAAGTATTTGATGGAAAGACGAGGGCAGACCAATGGAGAGGACTTCTCAAAGAGGCAGAAAGATTGTTGGAACAGAGAGAAAAGTAGGTCACCTGGAAGAAGAGGAAGTGATGTCAGAAAGTTCAATATTTAAACTTTAGAATTCAGAAGTAATATAGCGATGACAAAATCAATGGTACGAGCCTGAGAATGCTCATATTAAGGTGGAGTAATAGAGCACTGGACATAATGAAGTCAAAAATATTTAAGCCCAGGTGTTATGTGGGTCATTCAGGGCATACAATGTATTGAAGTCACTAAAAATGGTGACAAGAGTAAATATGGAGAAGGTTGATCATGAGTCAAGTGGTGAATCTTCAGCAAATAACAAGATGCATCCAGTAGGTCAATAAATGATAGCAACAATTAAGTATAGGGATTGCTATTATTGGGCAATGTACAATTTGAAAGATCTGGACGTTTTTGAAGAAGTAATGGAGACTGTGATATTGAAGGGTAAAGGGAAGAAAGCACATCTATCCCACATCTGGGCCTTAATGTGAGCAGTAAGAGAAATATATGACCTCCACTATGAAGGACTGGGGCATGTGTTCATGCAGGAACAAACGGATTTCTACTAATCAATAAAGGTGAAGAAAACACTGAGAGGTGAGGCTAAGGAAATAGGACATTTCAGAGGACACTATAAAAGACAGAAGACAAACTGAGTATATAGCTATAAAAAAGACACAGTAGTTTGATTTTATCTCTTATGGTCTAGTTTAAAATGGAGATAAGTAGGAAATTACAGTGTAATATGATAATTAATGTGATTGGGGAATAAGCTACTAGGAATATCTAACCTAGTTATCAAATGAAGGACAGAGTTTCACTGAAGTGCAGAGATGTAATTCACCAGTAATAATCAGTAGGAGATATTTTACAGAGATTCATGAATAAAGCCCCTTAGAGCTTATGCTCCTTTTTTCCATTCTTAATATTTTTTTACTTACAGCATCTGTATTTTTTGGACAATTGTGCTAGATGTTTATTTATTTTTAATATTTGTAGTCTTTTCAAAGATTTTTTTAAAAATTTTCTCTTATATATCACTGGTTTATATTCCATTGATTTTCTGTTCTTTATTATCTTCATTTATACTTGTTTTGAATGCATTACTGATTGTTTTGTAATTAAGTATGACACATTGTCCATTAATTAATAGCCTTTCTTCTTATCAGCTGAATTATATCCCCCCAAACCCCTGTGAATATTTTGAAGCCCTAACACCCAGTAAATCAGAATGTGACTGTATCGGGGGATAGGGCATTTAAAGTAGTGATTAAGTTAAAGACCTAATCAGAGTGAGTCCTAATCCAATCTGAACAGTGTCCTTATAAGAAGGGAAAATTTGGCCACACAGAAAGACACTAGGAATTCACACATACAGAGGAAAAGATCATGTGAGGATACAAGAAGGCAGTTGTGTACAAGCCAAGGAGACAGGCTCAGGAGAAACCAATCCTGCAGGCACTTTGAACTTGGACTTCCAGTCTCCAGAACTGTGAGAAAATAAATATCTGTTGTTTAAGCCACCCAATCTGTGGTATTTTGTTAGGACATCCCTAGAAAACTAACTCACTTTTTTTTCTAATATAAGCATATAAAAGTCAAAAATTTTCCTCTAAATGCCATTTGAACTGTGTCACACATTGTTATAAAAGCATTTTTATAATTTTACAATTCTAAATATTTTATTGTTATTTCATTTGACATATAAGTTATTCAGAACAATGTTTATGTATTTTCTAAACATGTGGTTTCACATAATTGTGTTATTGATTTCTAATTCAATGGCTGTATAATGAAACAACCATACTCTGAATTATTCTAATTATTTTAAATATATGGAGGACTTATTAACATGACCTAAAACTGTAAATGTTGTATGTATACAGTAGAAGAATGTGGAGCTTCTTTTCTTGGGGGCATGGATATCTATATGTCCATTAAATTGAGATTCTAATTTTGTTTTTCAAGTCTCCTGTATTCTTATAAAATTGTCATTTTTTGTCCTATGAATTATCAATAAAACTCTGTTTAAATATCTCACACTCATGGCAAATTCACTAATTTCTGTATTCTAAATTTTGTGTGTATATTTGAGATTACTTAATAGGTTAATTTAAATATGCATTTATTACAACTTCTCACTGACTTGAATTTTTTTTTTTACCTCTAATAATTTTTTTTTTCTTAAAGTCTATTTTATTTGAAATTTGCATGGCTATACCAGCTTTCTTTTCTATAGTATGTGGCTGATTTACCTTTTGTCATCTTTTGTTGTGGTTCCTATTTGCTCACATTCAATTTCACTGTTCTAATTAATGAAAATAAAGTTCACATCTTATATGCCAAAGTTGAATCACACACTCTTGATTATGAAGGACATGTTAGCAAAAATAGAAAATGAAAGAGAAAAAGTTGGCCGGGCATGGTGGCTCACGCCTGTAATCCCAGCACTCTGGGAGTCTGAGGCGGGAGGATTGCTCAAGATCAGGAGTTCAAAACCAGCCTGAGCAAGAGCAAGACCCCATCTCTACCAAAAAATAGAAAGAAATTAACCTAACAACTAAAAATATATAGAAAAAATTAGCCGGGCGTGGTGGCACTGCCTGTAGTCCAGGCTACTCCAGAGGCTGAAGCAGGAAGATTGCTTGCGCCCAAGAGTTTGAGGTTGCTGTGAGCTAGGCTGACACCACGGCACTCTAGCCCAGGCAACAGAGTGAGACTCTGTCTCAAAAAAAAAAAAAAAAAGAAAGAAAGAAAGAAAGAAAAAAGTTATTAAATATACCTACCAACCTTGCATCAGTAATTTCATTCCACACCCCTACTCCCATTGACAATCTGATTTCTTTTTTATGATATCTTCAGGCTCTTACTCAACAGATTGCCCAGGGCTCATTTGACTGAATAATTTTCTCCTTGTCCAAGAAAAAAATAATTAACTTTAACTTTGGCAAACAGGGAGAATATTTAAATGTTTGTTCTCTGTGTACTAGTGTACATTGCATTTATAAATATATCTACATTAACAGCACAGTAAATGAAACTTTATATAAAGTTATGACTTGGAATTGGTGAGCCATATGATGCTACACAGTTCTGAGCTTTTTAGACGTTGGCATCATCTGTTTTCAAAGTACTACAGTTCTGTGACTCAAAACTAAAGAGAAGAACACCTGCTTCTTAACTTAAGAAACTAGAGTACATTTGAGATTTATTTGTTAGAGGAAGAGAGTAACGAATCTCTTATCCAAAATTAAATAATGCAAAACAATTCTGGAGACATTTTTTGGAAAATTTGAAAAAGTAATTGTCTACTTTCCTGAAACAGTATGAATGGAGTTATCAGTAGAAACGTTCTTTTAACCAGTCTCAGGATAGGAGAACTCAGGAATGCCTATTCATATTGTGCCCTGCATATTGGTGTCACCTTGCAAGATGTGCTAGCCATGTACTAGATGTTTTTATCACTTTGAAAAGTATTTATGTTATTTTATAATTTTGCTAAATCCAAAGATGGACAATTTAAATGTTAGCTATACAATTTATATATTTATTGTAAAATTTTTCTAGACGATATAACATTGATTCTAATAAATCAGTACTAGAATAATATTGATAAGCTCTTTTTGTAAAGATACAATTCCTCTTGTAATATGAATTAGTATGTTATAATTAATTTTCATTTACCATAAATAAGTCACAAAGTGCTGCATAGTAATAAATTAAAAATTAATACATAATGATTCACTAATTATATTAAGTATTTACTTGGTGAAATAGATATCTCCTTGGTACAAATTTAATTCCT
Organism: Eulemur rufifrons; assembly: GCF_041146395.1. NCBI lineage: Eukaryota > Metazoa > Chordata > Mammalia > Primates > Lemuridae > Eulemur > Eulemur rufifrons. The sequence continues at coordinate 109,402,675 of NC_090984.1, read as the reverse complement.
ATATTGATTTTTCAGGGACAATGATATTATTTTAATTTTTTGCAAATTCTACCTTACATTACTAAGCTCTTATATCATTTCCCCACTGGTTAGTGACATGAATTATCGAACAATTATCAGGAACAAAAGAAAGGGAAAGTGGTTAGAGATGAAGATGAAATAAAATTATCTTAATAAGTGAATAAAGTTTTGAGAAAATAGGCAAAATGCCTGAAAATTGGGAAAAACTTCAGAGCAACTCATTTGGCCATTCTATAGTAGAAGATACCTCACTGAGACAGCAGAATAGAATATGAATATATTCTCTAAATCCATGTAAATTATAATGGATAAAATTCAGAAAAAAACAAAAACAAAATATCATACAGACTCCATTAAGACAAATATATTGTTTCTTATTCAGATAAAATGACATGAAATTTGAAATTTAAATAATTATTAGTCACTTTTATTGAAAATTATCCACTTTAATGACAGTATTTACTTGTCTAAAACATGATACACATATGAATTTGTTTGAGAAATATTTAACCCACATTTCTTACATATGTTGAAAAAAATGATCAGATCCTAGTTACCTTGTTCTACTTCAAATGACTTTTATTAAGTTTTGTGAAATTGCAAATGTTTTAGGGCTGGAATATAGTTGATGAAATAGTAGAATGGGTGCAAAATTAAGCAACTTTATTATATATTCATTGTAACATGAAAAAGGGAAGGCCCATCACCAATAGATTTAAACATTCTAAATAGAAATATTATTTTGAATATAAATTTAATAACAGTGCTATAAAACAAAAAATATGTAAAAGAGAAAAGTGCTGTTTTTAAATGCATAACTTATTGATTCTGTTTTTGGCAAAGCTATATCCAGCATTGAGATGATCATTTCAGAAATAATGGGAACATGGGATTTTTTTAATTTGGCATAAATCATAATTTGATAATATTCTGGCATAATTTTAGCATAATACAAATATGATAGAAAATATTTCACATTATTTTAATCACTGATATATAAAATCAAATAATCAAAATAAGAACAGATGCAGTGAAATAAATCATATTGAATTAAATATAAAATTTTGAACATTACTAATCATCACAGAAATGCAAATTAAAATCACAATGAAATATCACCTCACCCCTGTTAGAATACTATTATCAAAACGTCAAAAGATAACAAGTGTTGGCAAGGATGTAGAGAAAAGGGAACAGTCACACACTGTTGGTAGAGATGTAAAGTAGCAGAGATACTATAAAGAACAGCATAAAGATTCCTCAAAACATTAAAAATAGAACTAAAATTTGATCATCCCTCATCCAAAAAAATCCAAAATGCAAAATGCTCCAAAATCCAAAGCAGTTTAAGCACTGACATGACACCTCAAGTGGAAAATTCCACACCTGAACTGAAGTGACAGGTCACAGTCAAAATGCAGGTAAACACAGAGAGTTAATTCAGCACCCTCAAGGGAAAAACACTCTCTCACTCCCCATCAACCGCCTCATATGCTTCCTGTGCATGCCTAGATTCCTGCATACAAGCAGGCCCACAAAGTTTAATACAATGGCATGAGTGCAGGCTGGATGGACTGGCCAATGGCAGGTTCCCTATGATGCCCCGCAGGGTCCAAGACCTATGTGCATTGCTCACTGTGTTTCTTTGCTTACTCTCTGCTCTGCGGTGTAAAGATGTTGCTGAAATTGTCAAAATGCCTATTACTCCCGTGGGCAACAGTAATTAAAAAAAGAAGGAGAATTTCTGTTAATCTCTGTCATGAAAAGGTGAGCTGTTGAAGAAACCGGACACTGTAAATGAAACATCTTAAAGAACAGTATGGCGTCTTTTTTTTTTTTTTCTTTTTTTATAAAACAGATACTTGCACTCTGTTTTATAAAACAGAGCAGCACAATTCACAATTACGAAGATGTGGAAAAACCCAAGTGCCTATCAATACATGAGTGAATTAATAAAATGTGGTATATTTATACCATGGAATACTACTCAGCCATAAAAAATGGTGATCTAGAATCTTTTGTAAGAACCTCAATGGAATTGGAGACTATTCTTCTAAGTATGGCAAGAAGAGAAGAACAAACACCACATATACTCACCATCAAATTGGTACAAATCAATCAATACTAATGTGCACATATGGGGAGTAATATTTATAGGGTGTTGGGCAGGTGGGAGTGGGGAGAAGGGGATGGGTAAGTTCACACCTAAAGAATGTGGGGTGGACTGTCTGGGGGACGAGCATGATTGTAGCTCCGACTTGGGCAGAGCAAAGGCAATACATGTAAACAAAGTGTTTGTACCCCCATAATACTCCGAAATAAAAAAATAAAAATAAATTAAAAATTTTAAAAATGTATCCATGTAAATTAGAGCAAAATAAAAATATTTTCTTATAGTAATATGTGAATATTAAACACTTAAATAGAATTATTATTCTTGTTACAGATACATTTAATCTAAAAATTTCTTGACTGTGTCTACACAAATACTTCATCATTAGTATTTTAATAAAAATTATTTTTTCAAGTTTCAAAAAAAGAAATTACCTTTAACAAAATAAATAAGTGTATAGAATAAATATTACATACATAAAAGGTCTTTATGAAAAAATATGTCAAAGTATTATTGAAAGCTATCCAAGAATATATGTGTATGTGTGTGTATGCATGTATATGTCTATATATATATATAGATAGATATATACACACACACGCACATGCACACAAAATGTATCTAAATACATAGAAAAAAAAATTTTTTCTTATGGTGAGAAAGAACCAAAATGCAAAAGATGTTAGTGCTACCAAATTGATTTAAAGTCCAAAATTTAATAGATATCTTTACAGAACTTGATACAAGGAGATTCTACCATATATTTGGAAGAGTAAATGGCTCAATAAGAACCAATACATTCTTTAAAACAAACAATCAAGATTAGAGGACTTGGACAAATAGCTTTCAAAGGACCTTATAAAACCACGATAATACAGCGTTATTGGCACAGGCATGAGGAGGGTTGGCCAACTGAACTGAGTCCAGAAGCAGAATCTACATATATGGCAATTTCTAATGATAGCAGTAGCGCTGTCGAATGGTGGCAATGAACATTTCAATCCACAGTGACTGGACAACCAATGCTTCTTGAGGGGAAATTATGCCATATGCTATTTCAACAAAAAGATTACACAGTTAATGATCACAGCCAAGTGTTAAAGAACACTTGCCATGAGCCTCGAGTTGTGCTAAGTCCCTTATCTCTTTTCATTTCCAGATTTATCCTTTGATTTAGCTACTATTTTAGCTTCCATTTTAAACATTAGAACAGTGCCCACAGAAAGCTCAAGTGTAGTAGAGCCAAGATCAAAACTTGGCTCTCCTCTCCCAAAACCATGCATTCAACCTCCTGACTGGTTTTAATTTTCTTTTCATTGAGAAACATCAATAATAACAGCTAAATCAAACCAACGAAAAGACAATAGTATGAGAACATTTCAAAATAAACACAATGTCAGCATGTTCAGAAGATTTTCAATTTAATGCAAACACTAATGAATATCATAAGTTGAAGTAATGTGGGAAATTAATGAGATAAGGAATATTTCATATAAATACTAATTTTTTTAAAGATCTCATATAAACCTGAACTGTATTAAAAGAAAATTTAGTAGTGTCTAATTAAATACTTTAATTTTTTTGGATGTCTATAGAGCTTCTTATTAACAGAGGCCTAACATCCAAATATACATATTCTAATATTGGGAAACTTGCAAAGAGAAACCAACAATATAAAAACAACCAAAAAATATCATATTTTACTGCAATGGAAAATTGGCTGAATTTTCACTTTTTATCTTATAAGTAAACTTTTCTCAGAGAAACTTTGTGAAGCTTGTTTGTTGTAAGAGATCTTTAATAGCAAAACCTGGAAAATGTTACCTATTATTAGCTCAAACTATTGTATTTACCTGTTATTCTTACATCACTGCCAGGATAAAGAGTCTGTCAGTGTTTCCATTTCATTTAGGAATCAGCCACAACCCTTTGCTTTGGGCTAAAACCTGGCATGTGCATCTACAATCGGTTTTATTTTTCTTTAAACTAAATTTGAAATACTTTTCAGCTAAACCATTTTAGTTAGAATAGAACATAAATAAATGTAACAGACTCCAGATGCTTTTGGTGCCCACTGAGAGACAACAGAAAAGATAAATGTTTTCTAAAAAAGTAAAAATTAAATCTGAAAGCAATGACCAATGTGTGCCCTCCCTCCATATGCACTGGGTGTCTTAATTTTAAGTTGTGCCCACTTTTAAATTATTCAGAGACTGTGTGAAATTCAGCTCCCTGAGTATATTTATAGTAACTTGCAATCTTTAGATATTTTATGTAATATTTACTTAGTTCAAGATTTTAAATAAAATCCATAAACCAATAATACTTGAATTTGAATAATGTTGTATTATATATGCATAAAATTGGAGGATCATAAAGCCATCCTTGCCTAATAAATGTGGTAAAGATCACCCCCATCCTCCACACTTTCAAATATATCATAGAACCATTTCTGTGTTTTGACTCAGCCTTGGAGAAAGGCGCCCAGCAGGTTGGCAGGGTGAAAGCTTTCCTGTTTATTCAACAATGCGCCTCCGTAGGGTGTTCAGTGGCAATCAGACTGGCAGGCCCTACGTAGTGCATAAATATTTCCTTTTCCAAGCCCACTGAACATGACTGGCAAAATAGAAAGAGTGAGACAGACCACCAGCAGACCTCAGACTTATCTTGAAAGATGTTAGGCCTAACTGAGACACTCTGCTCAGCTGTCACCCAGCACCTTCATTTGTACATTTTCCTGGCAATGTTGCAGGCCTCACTATTCTGGCTTCTAATCAAAGCATCTGAGGGTGTCACAGAACTTAGTAGTGAGGCATACACTTATAACCTCCCCCACATTTCAAAAGTTTAGGGGTTCAGGGTTGAAAGGAGCTCTGAGCCTGCTGGGAAGAGCTATCTTTAATCTCCTATTCAGAATTCCATAGGATCCACCAGCAGAAGCAACACATTACTGGATCCTGAAAGCACTGACCAAGCTTCCTATGCAAATTATTTTCAGGCCCCCTGAGACAGCCTCACCAGCGGAAGAAAGAAAAAGGAGAAAAAATAAAAAGTTTATTGTGGAACTAGGCCTATAAGAATATTGAATTTGGGGTTAGGTAACTTAAACATGTTCTCCCTCCTTTTAGAAGTCGGGAAACTCCACTTCTAAACTCAACTTCCACAGTTGTAAAATGTGAATACAAGAATACCTTACTTCCTAACAGAATTGTGAACTTCAAGTATAATATTATAGCTGAAATACATTATAGAATTTTAAGACCTACACAAGTAAAAAGCTTATTTTTAACAGAAAATAACATTAGGTAAGTAATAAATATTAAGAAGACCACTAATATTATTAATGTTGATTTGGTAAGGTGGTATAGTGAGATAACAAGGTACAAATCCCACCCCTACCAAGAGCTACTTATGTGATCCCAAAAAAGACACAATCTCTGAGTCCCAAATTCCTTATCTGAAAAGTGGATACCATCACTTACCCCAGTAGAGTTGTTGTGAGACATAAACAAAATAATGCTCTGAGAAGAATGCCAGTAAATAGTAGAATAATTTATTAGAATTAAAACCAAGACTCTCACGCTAACTTTAAAAACTTATTTCTCATTTATGATTGGATTCAGTTGTCTGAATGTTAACCAAATAGACAGATACATTTCCCTACTTCACACGAAGTCTGAAGGTCGGCACTCCGAAACCATGATGTGGCTACTTGCTACCCATAGGGTAGCCAATTCTTTTCATCTTTTCACCTGGCCCTATTGGAGTGTGGCTTTTGTCCCCACCACATCACAGTATGATTGTTCTTCCATTTTCAAGTGTTGCATTCACATTTCAGGCAGAAAGAAGATAAAAAGCAAATGGCAAAAAGCTGCTGCCAACTGAATTGATTCCTTTTTATGGTTGAAACAATGACTTTCTCAGATACCCATATGGGATGCTTTTGTTTATATCCCAATGGATAGAACTGGGCCAAATGGGCATTCTCAGTTTCTAGGTAATCTAAGATATTTCATCACGGCACACTATTACAAAGAATACAATTATGGTTCTTTAAAAAAGGAATTATGAGAGATAAGTTATTGGGTAGACCTCCCTCAAAGTCAATCACGTGCTCAAAAGTTAGAGTGATGCCCAAGTTATCTTGAATTTTTCAGCTTCATATATGCCAAGCTCCCTAAATAAGTGTCATGTCAGCCTCACTGAAGTCAGGCTCTATCTGTGTTACTTCTCTTGAACATACCACAGTATGCTACACAAAATTGGTATAGCAAAATAAACATATTTTTAACAGTTTGAGTTAAAATGATAGAATATCTCTAAATTACATCTTAGATTGATCACCTAACTTCAAAACTATTTATTCTTTCTTTCTATCTCCTAAGATCCATGAAAATCTTCCAAATATTATTAAGCTGTTCTCAGAGCTATCACTCACACATGAGGCATGACACTTGTATTTTATCAGGAACTTCTGTATGGAAAGATTTTGTGCCTAAGTAATTCTCCAAACAGGAAATGATATTTTAGTGGCATTTCTACAACTATAGACTTTATATGCATCAAAGTGTTCCTTTATAGCTCCCCAAAGTATAATTGTTGTGAATTTATTTTTGGCCTTTATAAATGTCTAAGAGAATGTAGCTCTATAAATGTCTTCCTTTTCCTTAGAACTTTAGCCCAACGAACTAGAAAAATACCTGACCTAGAGTATTATTTACTGGAAATGCCCTCATTCTAGGATATTCCTATGACTATGGCATTTATGTGTTAAATAGGTAAGAGAATCACAAGGAAGATGTTCATAATGGGGCTTCTAATTGTTAGAAGCCTCAAAAATATTAATAAAAAGGTATTGAAGCAGGCTAATTAATTAGATTGTTTACAAAATGATGTGTTTAAGTAGGAATTTCAATAGAATATATAAGACATGCTCATATATTTATCTCTAGTGAATAATAGAATTTTTCCTGCCTTTGTCTAGTAAGACTCATATAAAGTCAGCTTTTGGGGAAGGGTCACAGGGTTAAATCTCTTTCTCCTTCTGAAAATTTTAGAAAAGAATATAATTTATGACTTTCCATTTCTATCAATCTTTTGCTTTAGAAGTTTACTTCTAGGGAAATCATTAAAGATAACATTTTCAGCATGCTATTTTGTGCATGAAGAAAAGGGCAAGTTCCAACTGTTTCACACAACTATTCACATACACAGAGATGTGTGTGTATGTGTGTGTGTGTGCATGTGTGTGTGTGTGTGTATATATATAATATATATATATATGATTCTGTAATTCAGTCCCTGGTGGTTCCACCTCAGCTGAGAACAACTTTGCATCCTCAACATGATTCTTTTAATTTGGGGATTAGCTACCCACCCCACCCATTAGCACCTCAGGTTTTAGATGCATTTAGCACTGATTTCCACCCTTAGTAAAATGCATTCACAAGGCTTACATGACATCTTAGCTGATTATACACCCAGACGGATTAAATAGGTTCACAGAATGAGATGATTGATGAAAAGAGCCTTATAATTACAGAGCACTATGCTTAAACTCAACTCGGAGGTTACTTTGCAGATTGATTCATTTAGCCTCTTATTCCCCAAAATAGCATGTAACATTCTTTCCCAATAATTTGACAATGTAGTCACATGCAGGTTTTATATAATCATATCCAATTCATACAAGTTTTATTTGTATGTGAGATGACACCAATATTTCTATTTCTCTCTGGGCTATCACATTTGAATTACATTCATGAATGCCCTTAACCACTCCCTGAAACTCTCCAAATTGCCTTCATCTCATTGAATGTCAATGGCATCCTTGGTAGAGATGAAAACCCAGGAATTATGTGTTTTTCCTCTTTTCCCCTCATTACCCGCTATATCCACTCCATTGGCAAGTTCTGTTGGCCCTCCCTATAAAACTCAACCTGAACTCACTCACTGCTTTACATCTCACGGCCATTGTGAAAATCTCCAAACTGGGCTCCCCACTGCATTCTTACTCCCCTCGATTCCATTCCCAACATGGAAGCCAGGGAAATCTTTTAAATACATTAATCGAATAGAGCTCAAAAGCCTCAGTTGATTTTTGTGTTTTATTTTTAATTTTTTTGGTTAAAAGTGACAAGCTGATTTCAACACCCATCTGACAGAACAGGACAGATCCTCCAAACAGAAAATAAACAACACCACCAAAAAAAAAAAAAAACAATGGACTTTAGAAGAACTCCAGAACAAATGGGCCTGACTGACATTTATAGAACACTCTATCCAAAAACCACTGAATACACACTTTTCTCATCAGCTCGTGGGACATTCTCTAAGATCGACCATATCCTAGGTCACAGAGCATGTCTCAAAATTAACAAGCATATTTAAAGTCATCTCTACAAAAAAAGAACAAAGTTGAAGGACTTACAGATCTTAGCTGAAGACTTTTTATAAGACTAGATTAATCAAGGCAATATAGATCAACAGGTAGATTAATGGAACAGAAAAATAGCTCAGAGATAGATTTACTCTAATATGGTCATTTGATTTTATGACTTTTTTTTGAGAACACTTTTCCCTTCTCTGGCTATATTTAAAAACTTGGCTTATTGTATTTTGTCTCACTCTTTCATGATGTATCTAGGTATGGCTGCCTTTTTAGTTTTCTGGTTTGTAATAGAGATTTTGGCTAAAAACTTTGGCTTAGTCCCTCCATTAATTGGGAAAATTTTTCTACATTTTTATCTTTAAGCATTACTTATCTTCTATTATTTTCATCTCTTCCTTTTCAAATTCCAAATATATGTGTGTACAGGATTAACATTAGGCCTTGGCTGATGCAGACCTGCTTGAGAAAGGCCTTCCACTGCTACTTTACAAACAGAAGAGTGAAGATAATGGTGAACATTGTGATTCTATAGCTGGATTGTGGGAGTGGTGCATTGGCATGCAGGCCAGGGCCTGAGTGACTAGATAATGCAGAAGATCGAAGGGAAATAGAGGCTATACCTACTATATGGCTCTCATACAACTTGAGCACTTGATTAGATGAAGATTCTATACTTGCTGTATCTCCTGCTTCATACTCTTCTGTAAAGTAAACATAATATTAGATTAAAGCCTAATTGTTTCTCTTTGATCTGATTGCTGAATTCAACCTGAATGAGCAACTCTATTCCTAAAATATATTTTAGAGCCTTTAGTTCTAGTCTCCAAACTCTTAAAGTCTTTCTCATATTTTTCTGCTGTATATCTCCTGCTACAATGTAACTGAATTTTATGGATCTATTTTTCTATCCACAAATTCTCTCCTCAGCTGAATCTAATTTTAACCCATTCATTGAAAGTTTTTTCCACATTTATCATTTTTATTTTAAAAAAATTTGTTTGGTTCTTTTGGACACTAGTATGGGCACTTTTATAGTTACATCTTTATTTCAATAAATACTTTATGTATAATTATGTTATAGCTTGTATATGATCATTTCAATATTTAAAATCTCTTAGTCTGAAATTGACTTTGTTTTTGGTAACTAATATCCCTGTGAGTTTGGTGATCTTCAGTTGTGAGCTCATATTTGTTGGATTTTAATCTTTGACACTGCTTAAGGCCCAGATTGTGAAGGTTTTCTTCTAATTATGTTTTACATTAATTTTCTTTTGGAAGTGATAGTGTTATTGACTTGAGATCACCTTATCATTGTTAGAGTGTCCCCAGACAAATACAGCAACTCAGGTTCAGCTTACAGACTTTAGATTGATTTAAAGGTTAACTAGGATTGAAATCTTTAACTTCATCTTTCCTATTTGGTTATCTTTCATAGCTGTGGTTTTAGTTCATTGCAAGTAAGAAGACTCAGGAGTGAATATGGTGACAGGGAAACCTTTGAGATTTCTGTTATATATTATATGCCTAGCAATAAAGGTAAATAATTAATATTAGAGTTTAATATTTGATAAGTATATCGGCTTTCAGAATATCTCTTCCATTTACTAATAAAAGCAGATGTCATTACCTGATATTTTCCTATACATTATCCTATATCCTTAACACTGAAATGTAAGTTATATAAAAGCAGGGGATCTTATAGGGTTTTTATGGCTGTTTTTATTCCAACAATGTGTAAATAGTATCTATTTACTACTACTCTACATATTTGTGGATGAAATATTTTCTGAACTTTGCACTCAAAATGATGCATTACTCTCTTCTGCTTTTCAAATCACAGTCCTTAACTGACTCTACTTGACTAATTCAACTCTGTGGTAGAGATGGAAAATATCAGTTAAATTACAGTCTATTAGTATATTGAACTCTCTTAAGAGATTGAACTGTAAGCTTTTCAGAATTGGGAATGCATTGTATCTAGCATCAGTATTATTAACAGTGATGAAATGTCTAGAGTATTCTGCACAATCTCAGTTAAAATATATGGTATATTTGCAGTAATATAAGAAATGCTACAATAATTATAGCATAATCACTAACAAAAGAAGAAACAAAATATGTATATTTTAAAAACAATAAACACTTATTGGGCACCTACTCTGTACCAAGTCATATACTAAGCCATCGGGATCATAGTGTTGAACATGGACAGTTCTGCTGTCATAGGGCTTATGGCATATTTGTTAACAAATATGTTGTATTTCATATTCAACATTGGACCATGATTAAAAAGAAGTTTAATGAATTGAGTGCTAAAGTAGAAAACAACTTCAGAAAAACAATATAGAAAAGAGAATCATATAAATAAAAACATCTATATGTGTTTTCAACTTATCTCAGTTTTTGTCAATATAGATATTAACTGGCTTTTTTTAATTTTTTCATTTTGTTTTTATTTCCTTTTTCTTTTTTTTTAATTTCAGCATATTACGTAGGTACAAATATTTTAGGTTACATATATTGCCTTTGCCCCACTTAAATCAGAGATTCAAGCGTGTCCATCCCCTACATGGTGTTCACTGCACCCAGTAGGTGTGTATATACCCATCCCCTCCTCCCCCCTCCCCTCTGCCCGACACCCCATGAATGTTACTACTATATGTGCACTTAAGTATTGATCAGTTAATACCAGTTTGATCGTGAGTACATATGGTGCTTGTTTTTCCATTCTTGTGATACTTCACTTAGTAGAATGGGCTCCAGCTCTATCCAAGATAATACAAGAGGTGCTAGTTCACCATCATTTTTTGTGGCTGAGTAGAACTCCATGGTATACATATATATATATTTTTTGTTTTTATTTTTTTGAGACAGAGTCTCGCTTTATCACCCAGGCTGGAGTGAGTACTGTGGTGTCAGCCTAGCTCACAGCAACCTCAAACTCCTGGGCTCAAGCGATCCTCCTGTCTCAGCCTCCTCAGTAGCTGGGACTATAGGTACACACCACCATACCTGGCTAATTCTTTCTATTTTTAGTAGAGACAGGGTCTCATTCCTGCTCAGGCTGGTCTCAAACGCCTGAGCTCAAGTAATTCTCCTGCCTTACTTTGTCTTTGTTTTCTCTTTTCTTTTCTTACCTTCTGCCTCGCTCCCTCCCCCAATCCTTTCTTCCTTCCTTCCTTTCTTTTTTTTCTCTCTTTCTCCTTTTATATCTTTCTTCTCTGTAGATAACATTAGCTGTCAATGGTTGGTTTCTGTTAACTCTTTCTCAATATCTCGATACACAAAAATCTGACCAAATTCTCCCTCTTATGGCAACTTTTATTAAGCAAACAGGCAAAGGAACAATCAAGCAAGTGTTCTGTAAAGTTAGATACTGCCTTGGGGAACTGTGTTATTTATGATATGTCGCCCATCTTGCATAAGAGGTACTTTTGAGATGAACCAAATATATCTAGAGAGAGAAGACTTAGTCAGCCTTACAACCTACATTAGAATCTCAAGTTTCTGACTGAATACAAATATGTGAGCTAATTAAGAGATCACCTTTTAGGCATCATCCTGAAAAGTGAATAGTGAAGGGCTCAGTAAATTTTAATTTTCTGCTTATGCAAGACTTTCCTAAAATATAGGCCAAAAATATGCTATAAACTCTAGCGTCTCAAATAAATAAAACAAAAAAATACAAGACTAAAATATAATATCAAACCCCAAGATTTCAGTGTCCATTAATGTGTATTAAAAGAAAACTTTAGTGTTGATTAGCTACCATTAGAAAGATGCTAGAAATTTATTCTATATGAGGAAAATCATATTACAGAATACACAAATGAAATGATCAAAAATTAAACATCTGAAAAATGGTGAATCAGTGAGAGTCTAGCAAGGAAATAGAACATATCAGGGCTAGAATACAGGGATTGGCCAGGTGATAGAAGAGCTGACAAGTCAACAGAGGATGGTGAATAACAGCAGGAAGTTATCACCTTGCCTGGGATGGGGCCATAAGAAAGTCTCACTGGAACCTGGGAGTTGAAGCCATCCCCTGGCCTGTTGACTGGAAGCTGGAATCTTGGAGGAGAAATAGTCACTACTAGAGGAGGACAGGAAAAGAAGAAATACTCTGGTGTCCTCATTTACTCTCATCTCCCTCCACCACCTATCCAGTCTCCTACTTTTGCCACCCTTTGATGGTTAGAAGCCAATTGACATTAGACGCTGACAATGACAGTCTGTGGGAAAGGAATACATCTGAGGTCAAATAGGAGACCAGAAATTCTAATTTATTCACAGTGAATTCATGTTGCAGTAGGCTGGGCTCTCTCAGAACCTATCCACACCCCTAACCCCCAAAAGGAATAGAGAGGTGTTTTCTGTGTTTGAGATAAGCTTTAAGATGAGCAGAATTTTTTATTCTTTCTGTTTTGGTTTTTATTTTGTGCTTTCCTGAAAACAGTAGGAATAGTCACAAGTTGCTATTTAGATACTGCTTTAATCTCTAATCTCAGTCCTGACTTTTGTTTCTGCCAATTTTAGCACTATTGTGATAAACACAGATTCCTAGATTTTTCTGATCAGTAACATGTTGTAAAATATGTCTATTCTCACTTGCCAGTTTTAATCCTAGCAAGACAGTCTTGATCTTCCTTTGAAAAATTGAATCTTTTCAAAAACTTTTATGATTCTACTACATTTTCCCTAAGACTTGATTCACATTGATTGAGAGTCTGGAGTGATTACTCTGTCTTTTAATTAAAGAATAAAAGTATTTCAGTTCATAAAAATATGAAGTTTTCTAAATTCAAATTTATATATGTTAATTAGGGTGTTCAAGAGAAATGCTTGGTACTTACAAAATGCTTAATTCTGAAAATACTGAAAAGAACTTGGAATAATACTTAAATACAGAAGAGACAAATTTCCAAGTCTCTCAAATCACTTTACTAACATTGAGATAATGAACTTGTTATCACATGGAAGTAAAGGGAAATACATAAATAAGCTAAGAGTCTGATATTCAGCTTTAAAGGATTGGCCATCCAATAAAAAGATATAGCTTTGCCTTTAAAAAAATCAGATATTTAGTAAATTTATTAAAAATGGAAAAAATGCTTGGTTGGTTCTATTATTAATCTCTACATTTACTGTAATCCTAACAAGTATGTATTCTTATACTCTACTTCAGTGAATCCTAGAAAAGATTTTACATATCAAAGAAAGAAATTTACAACTAAAGACGCAATTATAATTCTTAGCTACTGCAAAAAACTTTCATTGAGGCAAATTGAGTTAAATTGAGACAAATTCAAATTTATTATACTGGAGTCTTAAAGCACCTATAAAACAGCACAACTGGACATATTTGAAGTTTTATATTAAAGAAACCCTGTACCTTAGTTATACTTTTATTGCCAAACAATTCACTAGGTTTTGGATAGTAAATCAGTCAGTCTAGAAAAACACCTTGGAAATTTTGCCTCTAATGATAGGTAGCTGCTGAATATGCTTATTTTGTTAGAGGAGATAGGAAGGTGTGTTATCCTTAATTATTTTATTTCTGAAATGACTATGGTGTCCTTATCATTTGTGGCTAAGTTTATCATACCATTGGTTATTGTAATTAGTTTAAGCTGCTTGGGAGTTTTTATGCAAGAGATGTAATAAATCTTACCCAACCTTTCCTAGATGATACTACTTGGATTGATGTACAATCATTTATGCAATCCTTGTTAAAGTTTGCTCTGGTAAAACTGGTTTTATTGTCTGTCTACACCTCTGCTGTATTATTCAATGAGTCCCAATTTATAAGATGTTTAAGATACAAAATGAATCCAAATTCAAATAAAGCAGAAAAAAAGGTGAAGAAAAAGTAAACATTATTATGGAAGCAGTCAGGAAAGTAAGAATTGAAATTCTGGGTGGTCTGTTAGAACACATCAAATATTTTCAAAACATAAGACCACACAGAGGATAAGAAAAACTCAACTATTTTATTATAGTGTTCGCAATTCTTTTCAACAAAGTTGTATCAGTTGTTAAAATTTAATTGCCTTTGTGTGTGTGTGTGTGTGTGTGTATCTTAGAACTTCTGTGTCAAGAAGTCACTGGGATTCTTATCAGTAGAAAAATAAAACCATAAAAAGGGAAAAAAAAAAAAAAAAGCTTACACCCCTTGGAAAATTTGAGGTTAGGAGATTCTCATTTATAACAACTATGCTTCTAGCTTTCTACTTTCACTAAATAAACTAGTGTAGATGAAATGTTCATTTTCCCTTTACGTGATCTCCTTTTTCTTCACCCTCTACATTAAGACACTACACTCTGGGACTGTGTCCTTCACAGTATCTGTTCCACCTACCTTTCCCTTTTCACTTCTAGATGGATTCTTTCTGAAATCAGTTCATAGGCACTTGAATGGCAACTTAATAAAGTCCACCTTGCCAGTGATCACCACCTTATTTTCCTTAACACAACTCAAAACCATTCAGAAATTTGTATTCGATGCTCTCTACAATATCGTCCCCTGCGTGTTTCTAAGCATCCTCCCATCTTTCCCTCGGCCGCCTCATGTATGTGAACACAACTTGTCTCCCTTTGCTGCTCTGCTTTCCTATGGGGCAATTTCTTCCTCTGAAGAAAACCACATGGCTTTGTATCAGAGTTATACAACTGGATAAAATTTTACAGCTTAAAATGTGTTTTATCAGATAACATATTTTAGTTCTCACCGTTAGGCTATATACAATAATAATATGGTTGTAATTAGTTTCCATTTTGAAAATGAGAAAACTTGAAATCAGTAAAAATAATATAATACTATGCCAAAGATTTATTTATTGATAGCAAAACACATTTTGATTTTATTTTTGCAGGGACCTGAAGCTTTGTCATCCAAATCAGATGCAGATACAAACATGTGCAGACTATACGCAACAAATCCCTTCAACTACCTGAAAGAACTCAAAGATCATAATCTTCCTTTAATTGCTGCCTCTCCCCAAATGTTTAATGTAAGTACTTGTACTTTATAGGCAACTTAGTAGGCGACTATGAAATGAAAGAAACAACAAAAACTCCCTAACTAGAATGGTTCATTTTAGTTCATTCTAACTTAATAACAAACTAATAAAAAGTTAAATGTTTTGTTTATAAATTAACACATTATATATTATATTATAGCCTGTTTTTTTTTTTTTTTTTTTTTTCCTTCTCATGTAAACTACAGAAGTCAGAAAACTGTGATTGAGGATCTTTTTCTTTCCTTCTTTTCCTTTCTGGCCACCTGTTTTGGTCCTCATTGTATTATGTGACACACATATTTTTCCTTAGGTATTACCCTATGATCAGAAAGGTTGCTAATGAAATATGGCAGAAGCAGCCTAAGGCCTTTTTCTTATCTGGAACATGCTGCATTGCAGACTCTTATTTATCCTGATGAATTGACAGTGAACTCCAGGGACTTAGTTCAATTTCCTGCCCTAGACAGGCACTGTGAATATTAACCGCCCCCCCAAAAAAATTGTATTCCTGAAGGACGGCACATACCATGGCTTTAAGATGATTAACATGCCCACTCTCCCTCTATTTTTTAGGGTGCTTTTTTTTTTTTGCATCTTACAATGAGAAAAATAGGAAAAATGGTATTTTAATTTTCCTTTCTCTTTGCAATTGTAAAGAGCCCATGCTTTAAGAATAAGGTGCTATATCAAGTTGTTGTCATTCAAATGTGATACCAGTCCACGCAGAATTTTGAGAGGACCTAGGTTGCAAAATTACTGTGGGCATCTGTTATATTATTTAGGAATTTTCAGTAGGGAAAGTTGCTTGACAGAATAGTTACAAGTTCCAATTTTAATATACTGTGCTAGGGTGCCCAATGACCCCTAAGCACATGATGGTGCTGTGTTGACACTAACTGAAGCCAGGGGAGTGCCACATTCAGCACTCCTAGATGGTGCATTACCAACTGTCTTTGATAAAATTTGATCCCCATCACAAAATGTGTGTGTAGAAACATTATGCACTGCAGAGGGACTGTATAACTAAACAATAAATGCAGATTGTATTTTCTTTACAGGTCCCCAGACATTAATCCTATTCCATGGGCCTAAAAAGCTAAAGAGGATAAGCTGATTGCTCATAAAAATTATCGAGAAGCTAGAGTCTTACTTTATCTAGCCCTTTTAAAATATGTATCATTCCTCTATTAAATAGTTCTTCATAGAGGAAGAAAAAAAAGTAAAAACTTTTCATGTCCAAAGATTCATGGTAATGGGAGCTAAATAAGACCTACGGACACTGAGCATATTAATAATTTAGTGTTATGGAAAAGCTGCTAATGTGTCCATGCTTCAAAATTATATTGACTATTTGGTTAATACTTATTTAGAGGAACGACTGTGGGTTGTTTGGACAGGTTTTGTTGGAAGTAGTATGGCAAAAAATTTTTGTCTCTCTTGTGTTCAATTCTGGCCTGAAAATCATCTGTCCATTAAGCAGACCCATCCTCTCCGGGCCTTCTCTAATACAAGCTTTGGGGGTCTTATCTCTCCTTCAAGTGATTTATCAGTATTTTGTTTTCATATGCATAGAAAACTTCATAGAAGTTTCACTGAATATATTTTTTTCATTTTTACTTATAATTTTTCCAATGATGTTTTAGTATTGAGGTGATATTTTAGGTCCTTATATAGTGGGAACTAGGAAGTAAACTGACACCACTCCCCCCGAAAACCATCACCATCACCACCACTACCACACGGGTACCACCATCACAGACATCATCGCTACCATCAGAATCACTGCCGTACTAACACCATATGTATCTCTTAATATAAAACAAGTTACAAACAAAATTGTTTAGACCAATGCTTCTCAAATTTTAATGACTATATGAGCACCAGAGGATCTTATTAAAATACAAATTCTGATTTATTAGGTCCTTAATGAGATTCTGCCTTTCTATTACAGTAAGTTCCCAGAAAATGCCCATGCTGCTGTTATATGAACCACTCTTTGAAAAGTAAGGCTTGTACTTGATTCTATGCAAAGATAATTATAAAAACTGGACCCTTAGCTGTGAGTAACCAACAACTGTATTAAAAATCTCTTTTAAACACACTCAGTATGAATCAATATAAACTTACGCACAAGATCAAGTAGACGTGACCAATCCTACAAAAAACTACAGTAATATTCCTTTAAATCGCAAATCAATTAATGCTTTAAATATGTCTCATAAAATGTAATTGACATAAAACCATTCATTGATACAGCTTCTTATTTAAGGTGGTATACTTAAATAAAATAAGCAAACATATCAATAATGATAACTATGTATAAGAGATATTGACATAAGAATAACAAAAATATTAAATTAATATAAGAATGTCTCATAAGACAAATATATTTCAAAAATGGATAGAAAGCATGCACATTAGTTTTGGAGAGGTCTCAGGAAGACTAGCTTAAGATTTCCACTGGTCCATAAGAATTCTATTGCTTTTGAATTTCAAATTCCTGACCAATGTTGCTTAACTCTGAGATAGTTTTTACCCAGAAGTTGGTCTAAGAGAGAGCCTAACATAGAATAGAGATTTTGCTTCTGCATCTCTAAGATGCAGCTTTATTTTACTGTATTCTACTGCATTTTTTTTTCCTCCAACTCCTTCAGACACATAGAACTCAAGAATATTCCTTGTTGATTGTGAGAGTTAGAACTCAAAGGTTCTATCTATTCTGTTGATATAATTGTGATGTAGACCAGGACAGCCACACATGTGTAATTCTCTTTGCTCAGCATGAGACATCTTATTCCTATTTGCCCCCTAAGGTCCCTATTTATTTTTATCTCCACATCATGGCTGGCTGTAATTTCCTTTTAGCTCATTCCTTCTATTTTGCACCTACTTTGAAGGTTCATTTATGCAAATATGGAGCTACATTATCTCCATCCTGTTTCTAGCTATTATTTCTCAATGGACATCTCTCAGCCTTAGTGACTAAGCCTTTAGATTTCTGTGTTTCATGAATTCTTCAGTATTTGCAGCATGAACCTGAATTACAATTTCTGAATGGTGTGGAGCCTTCACTTCCTAGCTGCAGACAGAACAAATGGTGCCTGTTCCCCAAAGAGGTAATCAGAAGTTATCCTCCTCCTGGGACAAAAGAAAATCAAGCAAGATTATTTAGTTCTGTTTTAAGTGCCAGTGAGCTCGTTTAGACAAGAGAAGAATGCTGTGAGGTTCCTATCTAACTCTTCCAACAGATGTGTTCAAGCCGAGTACATTTCAGCACATTTAGATGTAAAAATAGAGACTGATTTTTTTTAAGTAAATAGTGTCTTGTATTCCATGAATAACCATTTGAATACAATTGTACATTTCAAGTGTATTGTGTGTTTTTAATAAAGAAGGAACACAAAGATCGCATCATTCAAATGGAAATGATTTTTTTATCTAATCTTATCTAATGTGATGGTGGCAATCTTACAGCAAATGAATACTTGTCAAAGCTAAGCAAGGTTGCAAGAATTTTTATATCTTCCCTGGCATCTTTGTAAATATGACAGCTGCCTCAATTATTGAATGGAAGGATACTATGGCATCAGTAATTATAGCTGTGCATCAGGTGGAAGATTAATAAAAAAGTGAGTTTATCATAATTGCATAGCAATAATAAGGTGGGTCTGTTTATATGCTCTTGATAAACATGATTATCATACAAGTATTTTGCCCCTCATATATAAGTTACAGAAATGAAAAAAAACTCCAAAATTAGAATGTACTTTGATGAAATTGTAATGCCGTATATGCAAATAGTTAGCATTGTAATTGTAGTCAGCTTTTGCAGCTTTAATAAAAGGACAATTACCCACCTCCTTTTATACTTTATATGTGATATAATTTTTAAGTAATTTTTATGACTTTATTTGTTAATTGTAAAAACCGGAGTTTCAGGTGTTTCTTAAGTTACAAGAAGAAAGATTTGCACACACAGGGCACACTCTAAAACAAAGCAAGCAAACAAACAGACCATTATTTCAGTTCTGCTCTGAACTGTGCATTCACCGCATGCTACTGCAACCAGATGCTTCATGGTATTTCCATGGTAAACATTGTCAAGATTTGGGAATGAAAAAGTCACAAATGCAAATCACAAATCCAAATAAATGAAAATCACATGTTTAATGTATTCACTTATTTATTTTTTTGTTTGTTATTGTAATAAGAACCAAGCATGTGACCTTTCCTCTGGTTTGGTGCATTGCCCTCCCTGGCTCTGCTTAGGCCTAATTGAGAAGATGCCTACATATAGTTATTAATACCTTTTTACTACTTAGTAGTCATTGCTGCTTACCATACCAATGTTCCCAAGTTTATCTGGATTTTTTTCTTTTTTCTATTCTTGCAGAAACTAGCAGAAACAGGTCATCTGGCCCAGACTCAACAGCCTGGACCTTCTGCTTCTACCTTTCCCCTTGGCACTGTTTGGATTTTTAAAGAGGATCATTCTCTGATTGTAATTAACCTCTCCAATACTCAGACAAGTTCACCACCTCCAAAGCATGCTAAGTAGACATGTTATTTAAGCTATAAAAGAAGAAAGCATATCTATTCAAATCCACTTAAATATCTATATATGATTAGAATGATATAACATATAAAAGTGGACAATACTCAAATTCTGATTCAGGTACATTCATATAAAACCATGTATTTTATTAGGATGGTGTGGAATTGTTTAAATAACTAGCTCTGTATTTTTCAGAGCTGCATGAGTTTAACAGAGGCTGTTGGGATGAGAACAGAATCTTCAGGGATCTGTAACATGATTAGGCTATGATTATCAATTGGGGATGGCAGGCATTTCAAGTAGATTTCAAAAAGTGGAGTTGTAGTCACCATTATAAGTATCTTTCTACAGTAGGGTCCTGGTAATCCTTGAATTAATATTAAAAAGTATTATACAGTTTCAACATTTATTTGAAACTCTCTATCCATACCTATATCGTATCTCTATGTTTATCAATATCTTTGTCTATATCTATATAGTCTAAGTGTTGTTTAGTTCTTACCTTTACTGTATGATGCCAAATAGCCCCTAAGAAATATAAATAATATGTAAGATCATATCATCATCAGACAGTGATAGTTTGACCTCTTCTACCCCCATTTGGATGCCCTTCATTTCCTTTGCTTGTCTGATTGCTCTGGCTAGAACTTCCAGCACTATGTTGAATATAAGGGGTGATAGTGGGCAACATTGTCTGGTTCCAGTTCTAAGTGCAAATGCTTTCAATTTTTCCCCATTCATATGATGTTTGTTGTGGGTTTGTCATATACGGCTTTAATAGTTTTCAGGTAAGTTCCATCTATGCCTATTTTGTTAAGCGTTCTTATCAAAAATCATGTGCTGAATTTTGTCAAATGCTTTTTCTGTGTCTATTGAGAGAATCATGTGGTCTTTTTTTTTTTACTTCTATTTATGTGGTGAATTACATTTATAGATTTGCATATGTTGAACCATCCCTGCCTTTCTGGGATGAAGCCCATTTGGTCATGATGGATTATTTTTTCTGATGAACAGCTGAATTTGGTTTCCTAAGACTTTATTGAGAATTTTTGCATATATGTTCATAAGGTATATTGGTCTCTAGTTTCGTTTTTTTTTGTTGAGTCTTTTCCTGGCTTTGGTGTCAAGATGATGTTGGCTTCATAAAAAATGTTGAATAGGATTCCTTTCTTCTCGATGTTATGGAATAATTTCTGCAGGATAGGTACCAGTTCTTCTTTGTAGGTCTGGTAAAATTCAGATATGAAACCATCTGGTCTGGGGCTTTGTGTTGGAAGATATTTTTATTGCTGCTTCAATTTCAATACTTGATATTGGTCTGTTTGGGAATTCTACTTCTTCCTGATTAAGCCTAGGGAAGCTATGTGTTTCTAAGAATTTGTTCATTTCCTCCACATTTTCAAGGTTATGGGCATAGAGATGTTTGCAGTATTCAGAAATGAAATTTTGTATTTAGATGGTATCAAACTTGTAATTTTTCCCTTTTCATTCCTGATTGAGCTTATTAGAGTCCTTTCTTTTCTGCTTCTCGTTAATCTAGCAAGAAGTGTGCCAATTTTATTTATCTTTCTAAAGAAACAATTTTTTGTTTCATTGATCTTCTGTATACTTTTTTTGTTATTGATTTCATTTAGTTCTGCTCTGATCTTGGTTATTTGTTTACCTCTGCTGGGTTTGGGATTCCTTTTCCAGTTCCTTGAGATGATTCATTAGATTATTGATTTGTAATCTTTCTGTCTTTTGGATGACATGATCTTACATTTAAAAAGCCCCAAAGATTCTGCCAAGAGACTCCCTAATTGATAAATTCAGCAAAGTCTCAGTCTATAAAATCAATGTACACAAATCAGTAGCATTCATATATTCCAACAATAGTCAAGCTGAGAACCAAATCAAAGCCTCAATAGCTTTCAAAATAGCAACAAAAAATATAAAAAATACCTAGGAATATATTTAAGTAAGGAGGTGAAAGAACTCTACCGGGAGAACCATGAATCACTGAGGAAGGAAATAGCAGAAAACATAAACAGATGGAAAAACATTCATGCTCATGGATCAGCAGAATTAATATTGTTAAATGTCTACAGTACCCAAAGTGATCTACAGATTCAAGGCAATCCCTATTAAAATACAAGCGTCATTTTTTCACAGATCTAGAAAAATAATTCTATGCTTCATATGAAACCAGAAAAGACCCTGAATAGCCAAAGCAAATTTACACAAAAATAAAAACATCAAGAGGCATCATTTTACCAGATTGTTAAGCTATCCTACAAGGCTATAATAATCAAAACAGCATGGTACTGGCACAAGAACAGAGACATAGACCAAGGGAACAAAACAGAGAATGCAGATGTAAAACCATCCTCATATTGCCATCTGATCTTTGACAAACCAGACAAAAACATATATTGGGGAAAAGAATCCCTATTCAATAAATGGTGCTGGGAAAATTGGATAGCCACATGTAGACGACTGAAATAGGATCTGCATTTCTCACCACTCACAAAAAATCAACTCCCAATAGATAATAGACTTAAATCTGAGGCATAAAACTGTAATAATTTTAGAAGAAAATGTTGGAAAAACACAGACGTTGGCTTACACAAAGAATTTATGAAGAAGACCCCAAAAGCAATCATACAAACAACAAAAATAAATACATGGGACCTGATCAAATTAAAAAGCTTCTGCACAGCCAAAGAAACAACCATTAGAGTGAATAGATAACCTATAGAATAGGAGAAAATATTGGCATGCTATACATCTAATAAAGGGCTAATAACTAGAATCTATAAAGAATTTAAGCAAATCAGCAAGAAAAAAAAATCAAACAATCCCATTAAAAAGTGTGCAAAAGACATGAACACAAACTTTTCAAAAGAGGACAGACTAATGGCCAACAAACATTAAAAAATGCTCAACATCTCTAATCATCAGGGAAATGCAAATTAAAACCACAATGAGATATTACCTAACTCCAACGATGTAAGGGAAAATGCATTTATATAGACAACAGATTTCTTAGGCCAGACTAAGATGACTGCCACGGTATTTTTTCTGGCCCAGTCCCCCCCACCCGTCAAACTGCCCCCCCCCCAGCTGGCCTTCTGGGGAGGCATGAGTCAGCATACTCATGTAACCAAGGTATTATCTCATATATGAACCCATGGAATCATACTTTCCCATGGCATGTTGCCACTATTGTTCAGAGCCATATATAAGCGCTTGCCATGTTCTCAGCCATGCTTTTTGCTACCACTGTAGCCCCCCAACAATAAAGAGCATGTCTCACCTGCCTACTGCCACTCGCCTTTTCTTCCAATTCCTGAAGCCTGCGCCGGAGTACACGCCAGTCACAGAGCATCCTCCTCACACTTGGCATAGTCTGACAGGATCCGGAGGGGTAAGTGTCCTTTCCACCCCAGCAGGGGAGGAGATGCAGCCTCCCATGGGCTTGTGGCAGCCAATGGCAGCAGTCTCATGCCGGGGTCCCCTGGCACAGAGTGGAAGCAGGTGGAATATACACCTGCCACCCTGGAAAATGCCTTGAAGGTCTTGGAACAGTCACTGAAGCCTAGGGAGCAAGCAGCAGCTGATCCGGTGGACTGTCTCTTCCTTATAGCCCTCCAGGAGCAGCATAAGGACACCATGTAGTGGGAAGCCCAGATACAGGAGTTACAAGAGACAAAGGAAAATTTGGAAGCACGCCTACAGGAGTTTGAGAAAGACTTAACGAGCGGTCCCACCTTGGATGCTGAGGTGACGAAACTGCAAGTATGCAGGAGACTGAGCCTCCCTCCCCTCCCAGAGCCTGCCTGCACAGCTCTTGGGGCCGGGGATTGGGGTGTGTGTTGGGGCTAGGCCCACCTACAGTAACGGAGCATATCTTTTACTCTGCCTCCACCTCTGCAGAGCTGCAGGAGCTGGGAAAACGGTGCAAAGTCCTGTGGGTAGATTGTACCTGCCTGGTTGTTGCATTTACGGGATGAAGGGACGGACAACGTCCTGTGCTCCCTAAGGAAGATGAAGCAATTGGCATCCATAGCTATACATCCTTCCCTGAGGCAGAGGCTACAGACAAGTGGTCGCTGTGGCGAGGGCACCCACTCCTTACTTGAATGGCTTATGGCTGCCGCCAGCACAGTATGGGATGCCGCTGGAGAACTACCTGAAACCGTGAGTAAGTGGACTTCATACATGGACTTAATTCAGATTCTTCAGCAGTCAGGAATGTGCAAAATCATTTTTGCAGAAGATAACTGGCGGGCCCATGAGGAGCGCTTCACTACACGCATGCGCGACCTAATCTTAGCCACAGCGCCCCCCGGTTGGTTTGTCTCGCTGGCAGCTCTGCCCACTCCCTATGTGGGGAAGAGGATACATGAGGTCACCACTGCCATGGCGGCTCTGGGAGATGCCGAAGAGCAGAAAGGAGGGAAGGGACGAATACATGTGCTACAAGGACCCAAGAAGGGCTCAGGGACCCCTGCAGAAGAAAACAGTACAAGGGGCCCAGAAGGTGTCTTGAACCCAGATGTGGCCAGACCTCCTACTAGCAGGAATAGATAAGGAGAAGATAGATAAATGGCCTAATGAGGTATTGCTGGCTTAGTGGAATCAGCTGGCTCCGCACCAGCAATTCATGAAAGCACCTAAGATGTGTGGAACTGAGAAGCCCACAAAAGAAACCCACAATGTGTGGCTGCAAGATTTTATGGTTGAAACCGCCCTCTTTGATATAGACTAGGGGTTAGGCAGAGGCACCTGGTTAGAGGGGACCCCAGAGGACCAGAGGCCACATGTGAAACTTGCTAGTCATTGGTCTTTTACCAATGTGCAGTGGGTTTTGGCCTTGGTGGACACAGGAGCTGACTGCTCCCTAATCTGTGGAAACCCTGAGCAGTTTGCTGGACATACAGCCTGCATAGATAACTATGGTGAGCAAACTGTTGAAATTAAGCAAGTGACTATTCCATTAGGGATAGGGCATTTTTCCCCTAGGCTGTGTATGTGTCCCCCATGAAGGATTATACTCTGGGTGTTGATATTCTGCGTGGCTTAACCCTAACCACCTTCATGGGTAAATTCTGCCTCTAAGTTAGGATTGTGAAGCTGGTGGCACGTGGCCACCCCCCTCACCCAACGCACATTCTGCCCACAACTGGTCATGTGGTATGCACATGACAGTATCGTTTGCCCAGGGGGCACGAAGCAATTTCACAAACCATACTGCAACTGGAAAAGGCCAACATGGTGTGCCCTGCTCACAGTCCATTCAACTCTCCTGTTTGGCCAGTTAAGAAACTGGATGGAACTTGGACAATGACAGTGGACTGCTGAATAAAATGACTCCTCCACTGCACGCAGCCATGCCATCCATGCTGGATCTAATGAATCACTTAACTTTGGTGCTTAGACAGTACCACTATGTAGTGGACCTAGCCAATGCCTTTTTCTCCATAGACATAGCTATGGACAGTCAAGACCAGTTTGCCTTCACATGGGAAGGAAGACAACGGACATTTGTGGTGTTACCATAAGGTTACCTCCACAGCCCAACCCTATGTCATGGTTTGGTGGCACAGGATTTGGCCACATGGAGTCAGCCACTCTCAATGTTTTTGTTTCATTATATTGATGATATAATATTAACTTCTGATTCTCTTACAGATCTAGAAGAAGCCGCCAGTCTTCAAACCTCATTGGAAAAATGGGGTTGGGCGTGAATGACTCCAAGGTCTAGGGACCTGGCTTATCAGTCAAATTCTTGGGTATTGTCTGGTAAGGTAAGACAAAAGCAATCCCCAAGGCAATTATAGATAAGATTCAAGCCTTCCCCGACCCACTACAGTGAAACAATTACAAGTGTTTGTGGGGCTTTTGGGGTATTGGCGTATATTCATTCCCCACTTGGCCCAACTGTTGTGGCCATTGCATTCATTGTATAAAAAGGAGGCACAGTGGGACTGGTCTCCAGCGACAAAGGCCTCTTTTATGTCAGGCAAGAGGGCTGTTGCACAGGCCCAGATGCTACAAGTAGTAGAGCTCTCACAGCTATTTGACTTTAATGTGACAGTTGACTCAAGTGGTATGGGCTGGAATTTGTGGCAACACCAGTGTAAGTGGAGAGCCCCTATTGGGTTTTGGTCCCAGAATTAGAAGGGCCCCCAAGAGCACTATTCCTTGGTGGAAAAGCACCTGGTGGCTGTGTATATTGCCCTTCAAGCCTGTGAAGCTATAACTGGCCAGTCTAAGGTGCTGATGCACACCACATACTCCATAGCAGGATGAGTAAGGTCATAGATAACCAGCCCACAATCAGGTAGTCCAGACACCCACTCTGGTGAAGTGGGCAGCTTACTCGGAGCAATGAGCAGATTTCAGCTCCAGCCCTTTAACTGCAGAGTTGTACACAGTACTAGGTCCTGTTGAATTTGTGTCTGATGCTGACCCTCACACCATGATAATACCTAGGGAAGAGAGCCCATACCTTGAAGGACGAGGTCCCCCTCCAGCGGAGGGATGTTATACCAACAGATCCAGTCATGGCCCCTTAGCCCAATGGATGGCAGTGGCTGTGCAATCGGATCATGATGAAATTTGGTTTGAAATGGGGCAGGGGCAGAGCAGCTAATGGGTTAAATTGCATGCTGTGTGGACTGTAGTTGTGCATGACTCATCCCCTTTGCATGCCTGCACTAATAGCTGGCCCATGTTTAAGGGTCTCACTGTCTGGTTGCCTACATGGAAAGCCCAAGGTTGGCTAGTAGGGCACTGCCCCGTATGGGAACAGGCAATGTGGGAAGACTTGCTGCAGCAAGGATACCAGAAGGAGGTCTGGCTGTATTGTGTTTCAGGACATAGATCTCTAGTCAGCCCTGGCAATGATGAGCCCGACACCCTGGCAAGGTTGTGATAGATCAGATCATCCATGCCGGCTGACAAAGCCCTTTGGTAACACTGTTGTCTGGGCCATGCCTGTGTAAAGCCTATGGCTCGAGTGAACCAGAGGTGGAATCTACACAGAGCATGCTCCACAGAGCATCCTCCTCACAAGTGAGAATGGCTTTTATTAAAAAATCACAAAACCTCAAATGTTGGCATGGATTTAGAGAAACAGGAACACCTGGACACTGTTGGTGGAACTACAAACGAGTTCAACTTCTATGGAATGTAGTCGTATGGAGATACCTCAAAGAACTAAAAGTAGACCTACCATTTAATCCAGCAATCCCACTACTGAGGATTTACCCAAAGGAAATAAAGACATTCTATAAAAAAAAAACAAAAAACAAAAAAAACACTTGCACTCAAATGTTTATAGCAGCACAATTCACAATTGCAAAGATGTGGAAACAACCCAAGTGCCCATCAGTATGTGAGTGGAGTAATAAAATGTGGCATATGTATACCAGGAAGTACAACTCAGCCATCAAAAAAAAAAAAAAATGTTGAATTAATACATCTTATATTAACCTGGATGGAACTGGTGACCATTCTTCTAAGTGAAGTATCACAAGAATGGAACAACAAACACCACATGTACTCACCATTAAATTGGAACTAATCCATCAATACTTATGTGCACATATGAAAATAACATTCATCGGAAACCAAGTAGGTGGAAGAGAGGAGGAGGGGATGGGTACATTCACTCCTAACGGGTATAATGCACACTATCTAGGTGATGAGCACACTTATAACTTTGACTTAGATGGTACAAAAGCAATTTATGTTTCTAAAACATTTATGCCCCCATAATATTCTGAAATAAAAAGCATACATGCATATAAAAAAAGAAATATAAATAAAACACTACTGTTGGTGAATTTATTTACAGACAAAACTTGGTAATCATGGTATCTTTAATAAATACAAATCCTTACAATGTTTGAATGTGAAAATGCAATATATATAGAGGTGAAAATTTTAAAAAAGGATTACTTGAAGCTTATGATAATATTTTTTATATAACACTGCTCTACATTCTAAAATATAAAGCAGAAAATATTTCCTGCTGATATATCAATCTGAGGTGGGTGTTCTTGATCAAGAGGCATATCTTTGCTCCCCAGTATTTTGAAGGTCCAGGTCCTTTTTCTATTGTGGTTCTGTGATCCTTGACTCCTCCCATTGTTGTGTGCATCCAGCCAGAAGAAGCAGAAAGAGAGACTAGAAGGGACATACTCACTTCTACTTATATTGATATTTTATCAACAAGACCTAGTAGTATAGCCACCCTTAAAAATAAAAGAGTCTGGAAATGTAGTCTAATAATTTGGCCAGGATGAAAAGGAAAAGTATTATTGGTGCTCAATTTCCCTCGAAATTAACCTACTTTAATAAGCACCATGACCTATTTACTTATTTTTAATATAAACCCTTTGTTCTTCTGAACAAATACATGGCTTCTTTTGATTCAAAATTTGCCTGTTTTTAAACATTGTA
Source organism: Eulemur rufifrons (assembly GCF_041146395.1). Lineage (NCBI taxonomy): Eukaryota > Metazoa > Chordata > Mammalia > Primates > Lemuridae > Eulemur > Eulemur rufifrons. The sequence continues at coordinate 109,374,125 of NC_090984.1, read as the reverse complement.
TTTGTGTGTTTTTTAAAAATATATTTTGCTTCTTTCCATGTGTATTTTCCATAGCTCCACTCTATATAGTGTAGTGCCTACCTGTTCACCTCTCAACAATTATTTGCACCTTTATAGAAATATTATTCTTATTAGCATTTACAAGTAGCTGTCACAATACTGCATATTTATTTTTCAACTTGTTTTGTTCTTCTGCCCTCAAATATAAGTTTTACAAGTTCAGAGACTTTGCCCAGCATGTTCATTACTTTTTAACCAGTGCATATATACATACACATTTATTAAAAGAACACATGCTTACGTGTGTCTATTCATTCTGTCAGCAAATATTTTCAAGCAATTTCTATTTAGCAGCTTTGTCTTAGACCCTATGGATAAAAAAAATTAGAGGGAAAAAAAAGCCAATGTTATTCCCCCTCAAGTTTAATAGGAGAGACAGATGACTACATAGGCAGTTGGATTTAGCTGTTGTAAGTGGTTTAATAGATGAAAAGCAAAGTGCTTTTGAAATTCATAGGAGTAGCTCCCTTTATCTTTAAAAGTATATGGACTCTCTGGTGGAAGATATACCTAAATAGATCTGAAAGAGCAGGAGGAAGGAGGGTATTGGAAATGGAATGTTCCAGACATTGAAAACAAAATTTACAGAGATATGGAGATGAGATAAAAACTAGTTTACTCAGGACATTGAAAGAAATTCAAAATGTCTAAGACACAGATAGTGAATAGAGAATGTGCAGAGATGAGTCTATGAGATAACCATGAAATGCCTATGTAAGCCCATGTAAGAAAGTCTGGACTTTATTTGAGGGCAAAAGAGAAACATTAGAAAGTCTAAATGATAGAGTTGCATGATAATGATATAAACAAGTGCCCAGTGTGTAGAGAAAGTAGAAATTTCCAGATTGACAGGACCACTGTGATGTCTCTGGCAGTTAAGGACCCTTGAAGGGGCATTCAATGCTCTTCTAGAGTTCAACATATGTAACAAAAAGCCTCCAGGGTTTCCTGTATAGATGTTTTCCAGATCATGGGAACAGGATGACTTTAGATGAAATGAAAGGCCATTAAATGTACAACAAACAGAAAGAAACATTGTTTCAGATCAAGTTTAGCCTACCTCTTGAAATTTCCTGCATTAGAAGGTCATAGAATCAAATCAGATGCCTGGACAATTTAAAGGTCTGCGTAGTTTATTTGATTAATAATTAATAATGTTTACATTTTGGCCTTAAGATAAAAGTAATCATTCATCATATTCCAGTGAAATAAACCAGTTGGGACTAAAGTGAAGTAAGAATTCCCTCTCCTCAGGCAATGATGCTGTTTCTGTTAAAGGTAGCACATAATTGAGGCAATGATGTGGATCAAAGAAAACCTAATCATCTATAGCCTAAACCCTGGTAGAGATATGTTTATGTGGGTTTTTTAATCATTATTATGTATTTATTTTTATTTTATCATCCAGAAAATGTGTCCTCTTTCCTTGTTCTGGTGCACAGATAAAAAAAATTCTAATAATTGTTGTTTGCTTGCCTGAGTGTCTTATCTGCCTTTCTTCCTGTTTGGATCTTATTCATTTGTTCAGATAACATTGACCATTCACCAAGGACCTTCTAGATGCCAGGCAAAGAATGAAACAGGGAAACCAAATTAGTAAGACATGCTTCCAACCAGAAAGAAGTTTAAAAACCAATTTATACTATGTTCTCTTTGTAAAGATTTATAATGAATATTATTTTATTAAGAACTCTGAGAAAGTTTATGGTAAAGTAATACATTTAACTTTGCTTAACCCAGTAACCCGCATACTTTATTAAATTGTAGACTCATTTCTCATGTGCTACCTGTTTAATATCTATGGAATGCTAGTATTTGGAAACATAATTTGGGAAAAAACAGTCTGGTGGGATAGTACACCAGTCTCCATTTATTCTGAGAAAATTTGTCAGTATCTTGAGGGTAGAGATAGAAGACTTCTATCTATACAGTGTCCTTTCACATTTGAAATGAAAAGATTTGGAATGCTAATTCTTGACATTATTCTTGACAGTATTTTTAGTTGCATATGGCTCATGTGAAAATTTGAAGAAATAAAAAGAAATTCATTTAAATTTATGTAAACAAGGGTAATGTGACTGAAATTACTATTTTCTATTTTCATAGCAATGACATTATTATAATGTCTTGGATTTGTGTAAGCATTTCCTACTTAATATTTGTGAAACATACTTGTTTTGCCAGTCATAGACAGACCAATTCCTGGCAAGACACAGAACAATAATGACCTCCTAATGAAATATCTTTTTGTTACCCAGAAGAGCTAGTTGCTCCAAGTTTGGTGGTTACATGGCTCTTAAACAATATTTTAGCAAGACCACTTAGTTTTTAGTATTTTTATTTTTTGTTTCTTTGTCATTAAAATAGGATTTGTTTCTTTTTGTTTGTTCATTTGTTCTGAGGGGGGATGAATAAATGAACTCAACAGCAACAAAAAACAAACAACCTAATTACAAAATGGGCAAAAGACTTACATATAATATTTTTGTAAAGAAGATATACAAGTGACCAAAAAAGGACAATAAAAGATGCTCAATATCACTAATGCAAATCAAAACCATGGTGAGACACCACTTCACACTGATTAGGATGGTTATTATCTAGAAAAAACAGAAAATAACAAATGTTGATGGAGAAATTGCAACCAGTGTTCATTGCTATTAGAAATGTAAGATGGTTCCATCCACTATGGAAAACAGAATTTTAGTTCCTTAAAAAATTAACCATAGAATTAGCATATGATCCAGTAGTTCCACTTCTGAAGTATATATATACTCAAAGGAATTGAAAAGAAGTCCTTGAACAGACATTTGTACACTCACATTCATAGCAGCACCATTCACACTCGCCAAAAGGTGAAAGCAACCCAGTAACCATTGATGACTGAGTGGATAAATGAAATGCTGTATATACATGTAATAGAATATTATTCAGCCTTAAAAAGGAAGGAAATTCTGGCACATGCTACAACACGGATGAACCTTAAAGACATTATGCTAAGTGAAGTAAGCCAGTCACCAAACGACAAATACTGCATGATTTCATTTATATAAATAAGGTACCTAGAATAGTAAAATTCATGGAGAAAGAAAATAGAATGATGCTTGGTAGAAGTGGACAGGAAGGGAAAATGAGGAGTTATTGTTTAATGGGCGTGGAGTATCAGCTTGAGAAGATAAAATTTTCTGGATATAGATGACAGTGATGGCTGCACAACAATTGAATGAATGCACTTAATGCCACTGACCTGTATGCCTAAAAATGGTTAACATAGTAAATTTTATCTTATGTGTTTTACAAAATCAAAATGAATATGTGAATGAATGAATGAATTTAAGCATTATGCTACCCATTTCACTTTTAAGAGACATGAAAATAAGCTCTACAATGAAGTGAAGAAACACTCAACCATGCTGTTGTTACCAGGCAGCAGCAAACAGAGTGGTACAAAACACACCCTCAGAAAAGTTATTATATGATAGTGAATTATCTAAAAAATAATGGTGACCATAAAAATAATTGCAACAGATAAAAAAGACAGTATTATGTAATCATATTGAGATATAGTTCCCTAAAATATCTCTGAACCTGAAATTTACTTTCTCTTTTTTAGAATGTCTAATACACACCTGAGATATTTAGAGAGTAATAATCAAAATATTGAGGAAATGCCCTATCATTTGATGATCCTTTTATTTTAGTGTGACTCAGTGCTTATTTATAAACCATGTAAGCTTATCTCTCTTACTCCAATGATAAGTAGTCCACATATTAAAAAATTTGTCCAACTTTCCACTTTCATAAATATTTGTTCCATAAATTAATGAATCAGGAAACTGAGCCCAAGAAACTTTAGTAACTAAACAAATTACAGTTGCCTGCCCAGGAAACAGCAAAACTGTTGGGATTTTATTCTGGTTTTCCTGATTTATAATGTAGTTTTTCATCCATGTCAGTTGACACAGGTCTAAGGTAAGATATTACTTTTGTCTATAGAAATGTCATATATTGTGATTGCATAAATGCTTGTCCTGCAGTCTCTGTAGCTCAAGGTGTGTTTGAAGGAGTTTAAGTAAATTAACTGATGTCACTGTGGAGAGGTAGAATGGGTCTCAACTGCTTGGTTTTAAAATGTTTAATATAGTCAGATGACAGTACAATTGGAAGATTTCTAGTATGAAAAGCAGAAAAGTTATCATAGTTTTCCATATTGTGAGACAAAGAATACTGCCAACACATTGTCTCTTTGTTCCTATAAAGACATTTTCACAATGAGCCTATTCGTCTTGCTACAATGAATCATTCAGTTCGGAGTAACTACATATGATGAAACTAAAAGACATTTAGTAGTGATTTATTAAATCTATTGAAAACATTGTCATTTCTTATGACAAAGTTGAGATGACAATATCTGAAGTACAGTACTAGTCTTTTACAACATGGAGATTTCAAGAGAGTCGTGAAGGTTGGCAACCATCTATCTCAGGGGTAAATTTACTGGTACTTCATGCGAGTTCAGCAGAATAACACATTTGAGATGTTCTCTCCGATCGGGTTGCTGTCTGTTTTTTACTAGATTGCTTTTGTTTGGATTCCTTCTTTCTTTTCAGGCTTTCCTCAGTAGTTTTAGTCTGATCAAGAGCTAAACTTTTTTGCTTGCCAATTTATAACCCAGCATAATGCCTGGACCACCATCAGCCTTTATTTCATATTTGTTGAAGAGATAAATGATTTCCTTTATTCCGGAGCAATATTTCGTCTATCTTCTCGTGTTCAATGGGTTCTTTTTAAAGGGTACAAGCATTGGTAAGCTGGTAAATGTTTAACAAGAAATTAGCACACTTTGCTCTTTTTCTCTTCTTTCTTTTGTCTTAAATTTTTGTTTCATGATCACTGCGTAGATGCATGCCTTACAAAGCCAGGAGTGTCCAAGAGATATTCATAAGCATTTAATGAGTGCTTATCACATGAAAGGCCTTGTAATGTGAGCTGTGCATATATTATCTCATTCAATCTTAGAATAATCTCATAAGGTTGTGAGGGGCCAAGGCAAAACTGGTTTCTTCACCTTCTGAAGGTTCACTGAAAATCACCAATAAAAGGCAGGTTAGTAAGAGAAAAAGCATACTTCATTTGATCATAGTTTTACATGATACAGGAGACTTCATAATGAATACCGAAAGATATAGGGGAAACTGTCCATTTTTTACACTTAGGTTCAACAAAATATGAACAACCATATAGCAATATGATTGAATGAAAAGGATATGACCTAATGCTAAAAGACTGAGCGTGGAAATCCAGCAAGGCCTGTCTGTTCAGATTCTGCTTGGCCTCTCTATGCAGGATTCCTTCATTCCGGGTACGGGGCAGGACCCTCTCTGGAATAGGGGCCTGATGACCTACAATCAAACGAGGTAGATTAGATCATTTCTTTATGGCCAGTTTTTGTGTAGGAAGGTGGAGGGAAAGTGAGAGTAACAGGTATTTTTTAGGCACCATGGCTGCCTTTGGGGAAAAGGGGATCTGGTTTCTATGACCCGCCTTGGGGAAGAGGGATTCTAGCTTCTGTGACTATCCTCGGGGGAGAATGAAGGTTCAGAGAGTGGAGGGCAGAAGAAGGTCAGGAAGAATCTTTTTCCTTTGAGACTTCATTTTGGGGTATTGTTTTCTGAGCTCCAACAGTTGGTACCTGCTTCACTATTTTCCAGATTACGTACTGAGACTCAGTAGTGTTGAGAAAATAAAGATTGAAACAGAGTTAAATGTTCGATGCCACACACTTCAACCCTGAAGTTCTACTTTTTTGTGTGACAGTTTGTATCTTGAACAGTAAAACTACCATCTCTTGCAATTGCATACTGTTTCTCGTCCATAAGGTGCTTCTGTATGCTGTATTTTCACAGACACTCGTTAAAGTGAGGCAGTGCAGACACGGTATCCTTTCTGTATTTGAGTTAGTTGGGCAGTAAAAATGGCCCACATCATGTTAAAGAATGATGGCCCCAGCATCCAAAAGAAAAAAAAAATGAACAAAATACCTAATGATCATCATAGATCCCAAGAGCTGGAAAGAAGCTCTGAAATTATCTAGCACAATGCTCTTATTTCATAGAGAAATTTCTGTCTTGCGAAGAGCACTATGCCTTACTGCTAAATATCATTTCCCCAAAATCTATTATTTTAGCTCTGTATCATTTTACCTCATTAGACGTCCCATTATAAATAAAATTATAAAGCAAACATTTCAAAGTCTTAAGGTTGTGATTTTGGGAATTATGTACACACAAATGATGAAATACTGACATGACAGGATATATAGGAGGACTTCATATTTATAGATCCCACAATCACATTTTATTTTGCCTATATCTTTTATATTTAGCTTTAGCATTTGATAACCAAATGGATGAATTTTAGAATCATCTAGCCAACCTTTGTAGGCACATTTTTAATGAGAAACAATGAAGCAAATACATTTAAAGCTTTTATCAATGACAAGAAATTAAAAACTAAATAAATAAAACCAGTTTGGACTACAAGTTAGTAGAACCAATAGGAGGGAAGTCTTGGAATTGTTGATAGGATTTAGAGAATCAAAATACTTTTGCAGGACAAGACCAGTAGCTTCATAAATATCATTGGCTGTGAAAACTTAAAATTAGACTTAATTCTTTAATATGACTGATGTATAAACACCTACTCAGGCTTGCTAAGTGTCCAGACAGATATAACAAGTTGTAAAAACTCAATTCTCTATTTGATTATTTTAACAATTTACTTAGTTTTGTATACTTGCTTTCTCCTTTGCTATATTAAGAGTCATCTGTTTATACTTGTGGGGAGAGCAATTTTTCCCCGGATAAAATGTGAACATCTCCTTTCTGCTCGTGGAGATAAAAACAAGACCAAGTTATTTCCAAAGTCTGAGCCTCCTTCTTCTTGTGGAAAGGGGCAAGCCAATTTATATTTCTGTTAGCTCTGTATAGCTTTGTTCTGTTTGGTTTGGTTGTTGTTTGTTTTATTATGAGAAAACAGACTCCTTCTGATGTAGCATTCATGTGTATTGTGATAGTAATAATAATAATTGTTTAGTAGAGAGGAAAAGAGGGAATGTAAGAGGGAAACTTAATGAGATTGGAAAAGGGACAGAAAAGCAGAGGGCTCTGAACTGGAAGAATTGTCCAGATGTGCTAATGCCTGGGCAGCCTCTGGGATTGGAATGACTGAAGAAAAGAGAGTAATATAGTTCATTATTACTCAGCCTGGAGTACTTGCCAGCTCTCTGCCTGGTTTCCTTGAAAATGGCACTTCACTTTGCTCTTGCCAACGGCCATCCAGTCTTCCTGTGAGTGGGAATTCCAAACCGCTCCTCCCAGCGACATGCCAGCTAGTCACCCATTTACACACCTCGCTTCTCTGCAAAACCCTCCCTGCCATGTCTTCCGACCTTGGATGACTGGGAGGCCAGAGGGAAATGTTGTGCACCCAGCGGTGTGACGGGGTGACTTCCACCGGTGGAGGGTGAAGATAACTCCAGAGAGTCCTCAGCTGGGACAGTGTGGAGGGGACACCTGTGTTTTATAGGTAAGCATGGTGATTCACCTTTTGAAACCATCAAGAATGACTTTTTCCCCCTATCCTTTAAACAAAAAAGAAAGTGTGTTTGGTTTAATAAAATAACACAACTGTCAAAATTACAGGCTTTTCCTCCTTTTGATGTATAGCATTATGGAAGACATTGGGAGACTTTGGGAGGACAAGAGCAGAATGGGCTGAATGTCATAGTGTTGCTTCAAGAAGTTTTTATGTGACTGACGGTAATTATTCTCCAAAGGATTTGTGGGAGATCACACTGCACCTCTGGAAGAGAGTGTGCCTGCGACCCAGTTGGCAAAGGCAAGAAGCTCAGACCTGCCCAGGTGGATGTGAGAAGAGTGGTTGCTTCACCCTTTAAAAACTGAGTGAATTGTTGATTGCTGATCCGTTACTTAAATAAGCAAGAAATTCTTTGGAAATGTCCCTAATATTCTTAGAACTCCATCTATATGGAAGCTCCTCCTATTATAAGTTAAAATTAAGTATATTTGGGGGGTTCTGGTATTTGCTAATTACTTACCCCACCTTCTTTGGATTTGTCTTCACTGTTGAAATAAAGTCATAATCTCCATAATATTTTAATATAATTTATCTAAGACTAATATCTAGATACTTGAAAGCTGATTTCCTTCCTATTAAGAATTTGGAGATTTCAAGGTGTGGACCTGAATCATGTCATTTACCCAAAGGAGTGTGTTATGAAAGTTTCTGCATTGATAAAAAAGTAATCAGCATTGCTATTGATACTACATGCTATTTTGGGATGATGTTTGTCAGGATTTTATTGAGGACGTTTATGTATTTCAATGTTACAATATTGAAAATATAACATATAGACTATATTTACAAATTGAAGAAAGTTAATTTGCTGTATCAACTGCTCCTGAACACATCCTTTATACATATCTTACTTTCTACATGATCAAAGGAAAATTGCTATCATATGCTGGATAGTGCTTTTTTCCCTTTCCTCTTCCCCTTCTGTAAGCAAAGACTATAATCTTAAACGGCACATGAAACTGTGTGTGTACAACTTCAAAAGGTATATTGATCGAGTAATCAAGTTAAATTGGATGTTTGACATCATGTAGACGAGTAATTTCTTGACTGACAGAATATTCTGTTTTCAACTTATTGTAGTCTTAAGGAAAAGATTTTTAAACTCACTGAATTTCCATAGCATTCACAAAAAAGATCTCTCAAGATGTGAACGAAAATTAGATTTTGCCTTTGTAATTGTATTTAATTTATCAATAATGATGATAACATCTTCCATTTATTGAACATCTACTATTTGGTCTTATATAATTTATTTCCCTTTAAAAATTGGTTCTAGCGAGTGAAAAAATAGGAATATATAGACAATAATATTTTATGTAAAAAATCCTATAAAAGAATTCAATAAGCATCAGGCCAAATCCATGAATCTCCAAATGTTCTACTCAAACCAGCTGCAACAAAAAAAGAAAGAGGAGGAAGAGAAAAGTGCAAGCACACATTAGATTAGTACCTCGCCTTGATCAAACTGGGGAGGCAAGATATCCTTAGAATAGTTACAAAGGGACAAGAACATACAGTATAAACTATTGATAGAAGCAGGGACTTCTTGGAGCAGGAATGAAAGTTTTAAAAAGTGTCACATAATGATGAAAGGTGATAGTTGATTGTTTGAGCAACGTTAGAGCCATGACTTCCAAAGGATAAATGCAGGGGCACCATGGTGGTGGTGGCACCAGGAGTTGAGAAAGTGATTAGATAACCAGAGGGTGGCCAAGGCAGAAGAAATGTGAGAGTATATATAGGTGGTGCCACCGGCAGAAGGCCTGTGGGCCACAATATGGGGAATCTTCAAGCATTGGAGAATGGGCCAATCACGTGGAAATATGAAGAACATGGGTAGGTGCCAATGAAACCTGAAACTGGACACATGCAGAAATGAGGAGCCACTGCTTCCTGAAATACAGAGGGCCTCCCTTTCTTTGAGCTCTTGTTTTCATAGTTCATCTGTTTTGAACTGAGATAAAGAAAAGCTGTCTTAATATCTTTTTGTGTGTCCCTGTTGTAATTCAGGCTGGTGATCTGTGGGTACTTTTTATATTAGAATTTGTAGATCATTCATTGATTGTGTGCTGTTCATTGATTAGCTTATTCATTTTTGTATTCCATTCTTTCAACAGATATTTATTGAGAAACCATTATGTACCAAACACTGATTTAGGTCTTGGAGATAGACATAAATGAAACAGAGTTTTCTTGCTTGCGTGAAGCTTATATATTAGTGAGAGGTAATAGACAATATGCAAACAAATGTGCAAAGTATTGCTCAAAGAATTACAATTGGTAGCTGTGGTAGAGAGGAACTGGGTACCTTCTTAAGACTAGGATTTAAATGACAAGAATAAGTTACCAATTGAATATGAGGAAATGACATTTCAGGCAGAGAATGCAAAGGCCATTGGAAAGTCTCTAAGGTAAAAGTGAGTTGAACTTATTAAAGAATCTAAAATAAAGCCACTATATTGGAATATAATGAACACAGCTGAAAATGGTAGGAAATGAAGTCTGAGACACACGCTTCATGAGATGAAGTAAGCTTTAGAGTTTTATTTGAAATGCAGTAGTAAGCCATTGGCATATTTTTAGACAGGAGACCTACTGATATACTTTTTTTATTTTTTAATTTTAATTTTTAATAATACTTTTTAAGAAACAGGCATCTCCCTTTATGTTGCCCAGGCTGGCCTTGAACTCCTGGCCTCAAGTGATCCTCCCACCTCAGTCTCCCAAGTAGCTGGTACTACAGGCACATGCCATGGTGCTTGTCTCTGGTTTATTATACTTTTATAAAATAACATACAGAAAAAAATAGAGATAAGAATAGAAGCAAGGAAACCAGTTAGAAAACCACTGTAGTACTCGAGCGTGTGGAAGTAGGTGATGACAGTGATTATGGAGACACATACATCAATATAGGATGTGATTTCGAGACAGAGACAAGATTTGTTGAGCTCAGTTGGATGCAGAAGGTAAGGAAAGATAAATGTTTGGCTTGTGCATTTTGGTTAGTGATGGGATGTTTTCTAGATAAGCAGAGTGTGGTTTTCAGAGAACACAACTGGAGCAACTGTGTTACGAGCAATGTTTCAGCCACTTAAGTCTGAGGCACTGTCTTGAAACACAAGTGGAGAAGTCAAACAGGCAGCTGGATATTCAAATCTGGACTTTCAGGAGAATCTTAAATTCAGATATTTATTCAGTAGTCATCACACCACGTGGGGCCTTTAAAATTCTTATTACAACAAAATCTCCAAGCACCTAGCATAACTCCTGCCACCTAGTAGGGACTCAGTAAACATTTCTTGAATGTATTGATATCTAGAAGTTACAATGCTAAAGGCAGGGGTTAGAGAAAAGAATAAGAAACATATTGAGTAATCTGAAAGATGGAGAGTTAGTTTTCTGTGGCCACTGTAAAACAATACAACAAACTAGGTGGCTTTCAACAACAGAACTTTATTCTCTCATAGTTCTGGATTCCAGATATCTGAAATCAGTATCACTGGGCTGAAACCACGGTGTCAGGTCATGCTCTCTCTGGAGACTCTAGGAGAAAATTCTTTCCTTCTTCGTTCAGCTCCCAGTGGCTGCTGCCATTTATGGCTTATAGCTTCATTACTCCAATCATCAAAGCCAGTATCTTCAAATCTCTGCTCTATCTATAATTCACTTTATTCTGTATCAAATCTCCCTCTGCCTGCCTTTTAGAACAATACATGTGATTTCAGGTCGAGCTCACCTGGACAATACAAGATCACCTTCTCACTTCAAGATCTTTAATTTAATAACTTGCAAAGCCCTCCTCCCCCTGGTCCCCACCTTTTTTTTGTTATATAAGGCAACATTCACAAGTTTCAGGGATTAGGAGATGGATATCTTTGGGGGACCATTTTTCAGTCTGCCACAGATGGTATTGAGTTTGACAATTTTATAAACCTTAAAATGATAAGGAAATGTAATTACTGCTAAAATAGAGTACTGTGTAAAGTACCACAGAACGTGAAAGTAAAACAAATCAATTCTGGAAATGACCAAGCAGTCATACTTCTATGCTGTGGGTCTTGAAGGGCTAGTTAGATTTTGTAAGTTGGAGAGTAGGGTGAAGGAAACCCAGGCATAAAGAACTACATGCAGATAGGCAAGAAACTGTGAGTATTTAGTGTAAGCAAAATAAAAATAAATGAAAATACTTTAACCCCTACTCCAAAGCAATGATTTTGTTCAATCCATACTATTGCTCAGATTTGAAGGATACAAACTAATTTAAGATATGATGTTGAGCCTAAGAATACTGAGTTATAGAAATGCCCCCTGTATTTCTGGAGACAAGATTTGATTTCAGAAGTCAAATAAGGCTTTGCCTTAAAGAAAAAATAAATGTGTTAGTTCAAAAGCTGCCTCGTCTCAGGAGGGCATCTCATTGGTCAGTAATAGCTGCACTTCAAAGAGACAGCTGTAAACTGAACCTATGGTTCTCACCTGTTTTGAAAGACAAGGCAGGCCTCTCTTAGAACCAAAGGTTGCCAGAGCTGACAGGCATAGACTCCTGGAGATGAGAGCTAATCAGATAGATATGTTAATGCCCAAGCCCGGCCCAAACGGAACCATGCTGTTAAAGTAATCAACACAAAGCACAGCCCATGTTGACTTCTGGGATCATTTCTGTCTCCAAGAACACATACACCGGAGCCAAGATGTCTCTGTTTTTTGCTAAAGTAATAGCCTTATCATAAAACTTAGAAGTTTGCCCCAAGATGAATTTATAACTCATTGTTCCCCTAGTTAGAGTTAGTTAAAAGATCTGTAGTAGCCTTTTAGGAGACTTTGACCCTAAAGCAAACTGCTTGTTAGTATGTAAATCCCGTTGCCCTTGGCAACAGGAGCCTGTATCTACCCTATATAATACCTGTGTGGAGTTTCAGTCTTGGATATATTTCATGCGGGTAGAAATATATCCATCCGGATACCCTCCTTTTATCTATTTTCATAAACCTTTACTTTATAAACTATATCTTTGGCTCTGTGTATTACTATTGCCATTATTTTATTTTTTATTTCTGTTTCCTACTATTTTTTTCATCCTTTGCGATGACCCCTTCCTGAGAGACCTGATCCGAAGAAAAAAACCTCTTTGCGGGGTGTAGCTAACTCCCTGCAAACTGACGTAATCAACTTAGAGACCTGATCGGAAGAAAGAGAAAAAACCTCTTTGCAGGGAGCGTAGCTAACTCCCCGCAATATGATATTTGGAAAAGTCCATAAACTTAGATTATCCTTGGGAAAGTAAGATGTTCAGACATGGAACAAATAGAGAAAATATAGTCAACATATAATTATATGCTAACCTTTGTAATATTTATTAGGATTTAAGGGATAACAAGAAATTTCCAGGAAACATATTTTTGTGGGGAGGCAGAAATGGATCACAAACAATGTGTGGAATTTCAGTACGTAGAGAAGGTGAAATGTACATTATAGTTAAGCCGAAGAAAGAACATGAGTTAATGTAGGAATGAGAACCGTGTGAGTGAGAGAAAATGAGACCAACAGAATAACTGGAGTTTCTTGAATGATAACAAGAAATGAGATTCGGTAAACCAAGATGCAGTCCTACTATTGAAGGGTTTAAGAGTGCAGAGAAGTTGGCTTCTTGAAACCATCCTCAAATATTACTAGTATAGACTATATTGACACTTGCATTTCTCCTGTGCAGTTTAGACTGTGTATTTATTTTTGTGCATAAGCAAGCAATGACTTAGAACAGGTTTTGGCATCCCATCAAATGGTGAATTCTCTGAGAGCACATGCATTATACTTTTTAGATTTTCCCCAATCTGGAGATAGAAAGTACTGTAGAAAGCCATTACTGAGAAAGAGAGATTAACACAGAGATTTAGAGAAAGACTGGGAGGAATTTTGCTGTTGTCTAATCTATAGCATTGCACAGAATAAACACAGTGTGAGAAAACCTTGCAAGTGAGTCATTTAAATGACTGATACTCATCAGGACCTGATCATCTTGTCTGTGGTGACCTTTATTGATTGGAAATGAGTGGAAAGAGACAGACTGAGGAGGTAGTAGCACAGTGAGGGCTGATTTTTACCCAAAACACCCACCCCCACACACACACATGCTTGCACACGCACACGCTCACAAACACTCTTCCCTTGGCCTGTTTTCTCTGGAGCATGAATGTCATGTTTTCAACTTGTTTACATTAGTAGATAATAAGATAATATTGACAAATTGCTCTGAGAAGCACGGAAGTTGTCCTGCTCATAAAAAAAATGTTTTCCTGACATGACTTTTGATTTGAAAACTTTGAAAAGTGTCTATGTACACTTTGTAAGCAAATGATACAATTTCAGTATTCAGGAAATAAGAGATAGAGCTGCCTTTATATATCCCTCTGAAGATTCCTTTTGTTGATTTTACAAATATTTCAGCATTGATTATAAAACAAGCCATATGCAGGGATATGGCATTTAATTTCATTCTGCTTCCAATTATGGATAGAAGCAGTTTACGATCTCTATGCATACATTCATTCATTTATGAAAACATACAGAAAATTTGTGCCTAAACACATTTTTCCTAAGGGTATGCTATGCTTCAGGCATTGTATTAGACCCTGGGAATACACAACTCAGAAGGCAGGATCTGTACTCTTGAGATAACAACATCATGTGAAAATATAGGCAAAAACACAGAAATACTTGTGCAAACGTAAAAACTTGGTGCAATAGAATAGGTACTGGCAGTCATTATTAGGAATTTTGAATTGCTTAGTACTACTCAGGGTGTCAGGGAAGACCTCACTGAATTAAAAGACAGAGAGAGAGAGAGAGAGACAGAGACAGAGACAGAGAGAGAGTCTTCCAGGAGAATGGAATGGAATAATAAGGAGATTTCAGATCAAAAAACGAGAATGATGAAAGGTTCAGATACATGAAATAATTAGGAATATTTGGAAGTCTCTATGTCTTTGATATGGTGGGTGGGCAGGGTCCAGGTTTAAAGGTCATGGGAAATGAAGGGGCTTGTGGGAAACTGAACCTTGTGAACATGGCTTCGCAGGGAGTCAGGGAAGCACTTTAAGCAGTGAAGAGGGATTTGCCAGGATTTGCATTTAAAGATAAATTTGCTGAACAAGTAACCATGAAATAAGATGCTCTATAAATATTTGTTAATTATAATGTTAAAATATTCCTAGAAGGCATATTCTAAGGCACAGTCTGGTCATAAGAATTCATAAGTGCCTGCCATTGCTGTAATGCTGACTAATCCTGCATCCAGGTATCAAGAGTCGGTAGATAAAAATGGGTTTGGGACTATTCCTTCTTTTCTATTTTCTTATTCTGATGGTTTGGTTAGTCTGGGTTTATCACTATTTTGTGTGGCTGTGCTATTACTCTTCATATGATAACTCAGAAACCAGCAGCCTTGGGTGGGCAGGTCAGGAGCCAGTGGAGCCCAAGAATGATACTTAAGGAGGAGAAACCAAGGGGAGGTAATTACTATAATATAACATGTTTAGAGAGGGAGCTTGACTTTTCAGAACCCTATGAGCTGCAGCAGATGCTCCAGTTGCTATCTGGATTAGGAAAGATATATGTCCCCTACCAGGCTAAATACTCTTTTTGAGAGAACCCCACTGAGGCAGAAAATGAGTGATTGATGTCTATAGAGGTAATGCAGGACACGTAGTTGTTTGGAGGTCCAGGATTGTATGTCAAGGAAGAAAAAGAAAATGTATAATTCTAAGGGGTCTAACATATGTTCAAAAGTACAAGATTGGTTACCACAGAAGATGTTAAAACGGACATCGTCTTGGATAGAAGAAATGACAGAGTGTCTCTCTAAACACAGCTATGGACAAACTTTAAGAATAATAATACAGTTTCTATGACAACCCTGCTTAGTAAATGTTCTTATGATAATAAAACCTTATCAAAAACCTTCAGGGCACCCTTCTCAATCTGCAATTAGATTTTCATTTATTTACATCTTGCTCCCATAGTAAAGAGCAAAGGCCAATATTAGTTTCTGTTTTCTATTACATCCACTGAGCCTACCACAGCATCATGGAGATAGTAGACACTCTATAAATTAATAAAGCTATGACTTATGGATGAACTATTGTATGGTATACAAGTGATAACAAAATTTTAAAATTCATACAAATTACCTGTGGACTTTTCCGTACGGCAGGTTTTGATCCAGTCATTTGGGGATGGGGTGAGGAATGCGATTCTCCAATTCTCTAAGAAGCTCCTGTGAGATATTGACGCTGCTGGCCCACACTTGGAGAAGCAGGGAATTTTGCACTTATGAATGAACAGTGGAGAGCTAAGAAGCTTAGTAACTTAACAAGTTCCCCTAACAGGTTAGGGAGAGACACTAGATTCTAACACAGACCAGGCTGACCTGAGTTCTCAAGCACTCAAGCATGCTATTTGCTTTTGTCAACATCAGCCATTCCTAAATGTGACCACACAACTCCCCTGTCTCCCTTCCCAAATTGTGCCTCCTTTTCTTGGCTCCTGAAAATACTGCAGAAGAAACATGTATTGTATGCCCCTGACTCAGGAGAAATGCAGGGTGGCATGAACAGATGGTTGCTGCCTTTTTAGAGATAGTATGCTATAGGAAGACCTTAATTTCTCGAGACTTTAAATAAACTAAATAGCTCCACCAGTCACAAATTAGACTTGGCCAGCTCTGAACACAAGATGGATCTCTGCACTGCAATAAAAGGTGAAGTCTCTTTCTTTGTCCATCTCAGCAGAAGCACTTCAAAGTAAGATTGAAGAGAAGTTGTGAGACCACGCCTGTAATCCCAGTATTTGGGAGGCTGAGGCCAGAGGATCACTTGAAGTCAGGAGTTCGAGACCAGCATGAGCAAGAGTGAGACTCCATCTCTACCAAAAAAAAAAAAAATAGAAATATTAACCTAGCTGAGTGTGATGGCATGTGCCTGTAGTCCCAGTTCCTGGGGAGGCTGAGGAAGGAGGATTGCTTGAACCCAGGAGTTTGAGGTTCCCCTCAGCTGTAATGATGCCACTGAACTCTAGCCTGGGTGAGATAGTGAGACCCTGTGTCTCAAAAAGAAAGAAAAAAAGAAAAGAAATAAAGAAAAAAGAAATTGTGAGACAAGAGAGATAAGTTCAGAAATGAAGAGAAAAAAATGCCCAGGGCTGATTACCTTTAAATATTGAACTTTTATGGATGCCAGTTATGCGTTGGTCTCTGAAAGATTAGTAAGGAACACTGGAAGAAAATGTAACAATTTAACCTCATCAGAAGTCTCTCTTTTCAAAGCGGTTTGTGTAAGCGTATGTATGTGTGTTTGACTCATATTAAAACATGGCTGTGATAGTGTACCATATGGCTTTTGGTTTCTACTGGGTGGGTTTTACAAGAAAGAATAGGCAGGGTTTCATTTTTCCCAGCTGTAAAGATGCAAAAATTTTGAATTAAAAATAACCTTTCAGCTGATTCCTCGCATAATTGCTATCTTGTTTTGCTAATACTGTGGCTGAATTATAACTTGCTGAAGCCTTGGGGATTTGCATGCTGGTTTATCCTCTGAATTTGCATTGACATGGTTTTCAGTCAAGTGCGTAACTAAATCCTGTGGCCACGAGCAATGCTGGAAGTATTTGCATTGAAAATCAGTAGGAGATTAGAGGAAGAATGGCTCTGTGCAGCCTCCCTAAATAGATTCAATGATGAAAATCTGGGGTCTCTCAAAACGCTGTTCACTTCCATTAAGTGACTGGGGCTGCTGAGTCCATACTTGCATCAAAAGACCAAAGCAACAAGAGACAACAAGAGGAAAACAGGCAGCTACCACAACATAACATGTGTTTCTGAAATGACCATTTGCCAGAATTTTTTTAAATGGATATTCGGGGAGGAAGTCTGGGGACATTCTTGCTGAAAATAAATTTTCTTATGCGAGAAACAAACACAAAAACATGATTATTTTGTTTTCTTGTCGGAGGCAAAATGTATAAGGCCAGTGATGAGCTTGGCATCTTTTGTGATGTCTTCAAACTGGCTTATGAAATATTTTAAAGGCAGCCAGTGAGACATTCTGTAAAGTAAAACTAAGTGAAGTTCTTCATAGGGTGGGAGTTTTTCTTCCTACTCATTGCTTTTATATTGAGATTTGTATATAGTGTACTAATGCTTAGTGCTGAGGAAGGCCAAAAAACTTTGACCTCAAACTCAATGACCTGTTAAACTCTGTGATTGTAACTGCTTTTCCTTGGCACCACAGAATTCCCATTTGAAAGCTGAAAAGCAGTTGAGAGTGTACTCAGATCCACCCCTTGAAGGAAACTAAGTTCCTAAGCGGTTAAGGGACATTCCCAAAGCTACACATTAGCCACTAGCTAGTGTATGTACATTAGCTTGCTGCCAAAAAGAGGGAAGATGAAATGGAAAAAGGTGACAATTTTTTAATAAAAGGATCATATAAAAATAATGCCATGACATTGATGAGGATTCGTATTTCTTTATTATGTTTGTTTCCTCTTCATGATTGTTAAAGTTGTTGTAAGAACTGGATTAGCATCAGAGAAATGCAAATCAAAACCACAATGAGATATCACTTAACCCCAGTGAGAATGGCCTTTATCAAAAAAACCCAAAACAACACATGTTGGCGTGGGTGTGGAGAGACAGGAACACTCATACACTGCTGGTGGGACTGCAAACTAGTGCAACCCCTGTGGAAAGCATTATGGACGTATCTTAAACAGATTAAAGTAGACCTGCCATTTGACCCAGCAATCCCATTATTGGGCATATACCCAAAGGAAAAAAGGTCATTCTTTAACAAAGACACATGTACCCGAATGTTTATAGCAGCACAATTCACAATAGCAAAGATGTGGAAACAACCCAAATGCCCATCAATACATGATTGGATTAGTAAGCTGTGGTATATGTATACCATGGAATATTACTCAGCTCTAAGGAATGATGAAGATACGACATCTCTATGGTTCTCCTGGAGAGAATTGGAACCCATTATATTAAGTGAAGTATCCCAAGAATGGAAAAACAAGCATCACATGTACTCACCAGAAAATTGGTTTCCTGATCATCACCTAAATACACATCTGGAAACGACACCAATTGGATGTCAGACTGAGGTGGGGGGTGGGGGAGGGGATGGGGGTATGCCTACACAATGAGTGCATTGCGCACCGTTTGGGGAGTGGTAACACTTGAAGGTGCTGACTCGGGAAGGGGGGGTGGGGAAGGGAGGGATATATACCTACATGATGGGTGCAATGCGCATGACCTGGGGAACAGACACGCCTGGAGCTCTGACTTGGGGGGAAAGGCGGTACAGGAGCAAGGTATGTAACCTGCAATTCTGTATCCCCCATAACAAGATGAAATAAAAAAAAAAAAAGAAAAAAAAATAAATAAAAAGTCAGAACATTTTGAAATCTGCTTGCAAACATAAACCAAAGATAGTTTTCAGGTGATTCAAATTCTGACACAGTTCGCAATCTTCAGTTTTCTAAAGGAAACACTGCAATTTTTAAATAACCTTAGAATTTCCAACTGAAATGTTTTCAGCTGAAGTTTTTCCTTAGGCATTCCTAACTGCACTGCTCTGTTTTTGCTGGGTACCAGTTATGACCTGTATACCCTCTGAAAGAACAGAGTTTGGTTCCTCTAACAAGAAGACAGCTCCTATTATGTTCAGATGAATAACTCAAACTGAAGGAATCTCAACCATTGCTAAAGAGGCTATAGAAAATAAGATGTTGACTGATTCAAAATCAAAACACCAGCATTCAGATCTATAGTTACATTGCCATTAACAATGTTTCTTGAAACATACTGCATGTTTTAAAAACGCCTAAGCCATTATGTGCTGTACTAGAACATTAAAGGAGAAATCTGTGTCTTAAAAAAAAAAAAAAAAAAAAAACCAACTCAAATGAAAACGATTTTCCTAAATTGAAAGCAAAAACCAATTTTTAAGGGGTCTGGGATTGAATAAAATTCTGTCAGGCTTCTGAAAAAAAAAAAAAAAAGGAACTGGATTAGGAGTGCAAGATTCCAGAAAATCACTCTTTTTTTATGATGGAGCTTAAGTTCAGGTGCAGTTGGAGACAGAACACAAAGATAGAGGCTGTTCTCACTTCCACTTAGAGAAACACGCTTAAATCTGTTCACGGACCAGGTATGAAAGCACATCCTTGTTACCCATGCGTGATGCGTATTGTTGATGTCCAAGGTAATGAAGCAGCACGAATGGCTAAACCAATAGAGAAAAGCTATTGTGGAAAGTTCCAGGAGATTCCAGATATGATGGAACAGGAAAAGCCCTAACCCTTAAGGCCTATACAAATTTGTAACAGAAACTGTTTTGAGAGCTAGGAGTATCTCAATAAGTCTAGACAAATAACGTTTATATGAATAAAGAAAGCAGAGCTTTTGCAAGAAGTTACATCACTACAACATAAAGCTAATTTTATTATGGAGTAATGATACAA
The DNA here is from genome assembly GCF_041146395.1 of Eulemur rufifrons. NCBI lineage: Eukaryota > Metazoa > Chordata > Mammalia > Primates > Lemuridae > Eulemur > Eulemur rufifrons. The sequence continues at coordinate 109,353,881 of NC_090984.1, read as the reverse complement.
AAATATATAAAATTATAAAAGGTAAAATAAGATAGCAATATAAAAGTACCATAAGGTAGCACCTCAGTAAGTTATAGGAAAGTAATAGAAGGATGCTGCAAGACTTAAGAAGGCTGGATGAGATTTGGCAAAGTCTTTTGTGGCTAAGTTCAAATTGCCATGATATAGTTAAATTGCCTATTTATGTTTCCTCTTCCAATTTTCTGGTTCTTCTTTGGTTTTCTGAGCAAGTAAAAAGGAGATAAACACAAAAATTTACCATTTTTCCAAACAGAAAACAGAACATTTTCCTTCTTTCTTTATGATTAACTTACCTTGTCATCTCACATTTTTTTTTTATCTCTCACTGGTAGTTGTGCATTTAGTTGCATTTGAGTATTAAATTGATAATATAAATCTATGGTTCTCATGTGCAGGCCCCAGTCCAGCATCACCAGGGAACTTTGAAAAGAATGAAATCACAAACTCTGGGGGGTGGAGCCTAGCAGGCTGTTTTATAAAGCCCACCAGGTGATTCTGGTGCATTCTAAAGTCTGAGAGCTGCTGTTATAACCATTAAGACTCCTAAAGTTTTTATAACTTGTTCCTATTTAACCATGGGAGTTTTTATTTTTTTAAAACAGGTTATTTTATATCTGTTATAGTAAATGATAGTTGATGCTCTAAAACTGAAGCTATAAACTATTTCTTCATAAGAATAAGCATAACATTTAAATAGTTTAAAATATGTTTCCATAAATTAAATAACTACTATGCTAGCCTAATAGTCATTCTTTATAAAGACTTGAAAATGTTTGCCTTGATTTTAATAAGGCTACAGATTTTTTATGAAACACTTTGATTATATGAAGAATAATTCAATAAAATGAAAATTATTTTAGAAGCTAGTTCAGCAAATTTCAATTTATTTACAATATATCAGCCCTTCATGGTTTTCTTTTGGTTTTGGCTGCCTGGCAGCAATGGTGTATTATTGTTAGCTATTTAAGAAATGTCACAAAATATCAAACACTCTAAAGTTTTGATGAATGTATTCAAGAAAATTAATGTTTTTGCTTTTTTAATTTCACCAGTATTTCTCTGCATGTTTTATCCTCCCCTTAGCATATATATATCATGCATGTATGTGTATGATATAAACATATTTATCTGAATTTTGCAATATACTAAATACTGGTCATGTATGAAAATGATTTTAACTGAATTTTGATATAATCCTGATTTAAACAGAAAATATAGAAGAGGGAGTAAAAATGTCTAAGCAGATATTTGTAAAATAAAATCTCTTTCAAACCATCATCTACAATTTTTGAAGTGAATAGGTTGAAATAATAATTTTGCCCTTTGTTTTTTATGTTTCGGCTGCCTCATGGAGATCACATGTGAGAGCCAGTACTGGAGACATTGTGAGAAAGGAAGTATCATCAGATTTCCAATACCTCACACAACCAGTACAGTCAGGTATTTTCAGTAAGTTATATTTTGCTATAAATTTCCCTATGCTTTTTAGCAAATTTAACAGGTTAAAATGGTTTGGATCTATGTTGTCTCAGTTTCCTCTATGTTCAATCAACACAACCATCTATTGATGGCAAAACTATGTAGTCAGGAGCCCACGTTGGACGTAGATACTACAATATACCCATCCAAATGGGATTGCAGACAAGAAGGCAATGAAAGCTTTATCCTTGGAAAATATAAATAAATATTGTTCTATGTGTGCATGTGAGATATATATGCATGTCTCATATATACATATATTGATATATGATTTTTAAAAATTAAATTGCTTTTGTTTTTCAAGAGCTTCTGAAGGACTTTTCTATTAACAGTTAAAGCAGATGGGTTCCATTAAACTACCCAGACCCTTCATTCTCTAATCATCTGCCTCACCCAGTCTCAGGGGAAAAGGGCAGACATATGAGGAATCTGTTCTTCTCTAACCCTCTCTGCAAGGCATCTGCTAAGACCTCATTCATCACTGTGAAAGCTGTGAATGAATAGCTATGCAATACCCCAAGGTCTCATTGGGAGTGGTGCTGTAACGCCTAACCCCTCCTCTTGTAAAGCAAAAGCAACATGTCCTTTTGTCAAACTGTCAGCAAACACTTCTCTCTTGATACAGTTTGCTCAACCCAACCTTCTGCAAAGTCAACTGTCCACAAATGTTTCATTTTCAAGAAAACCCCCAACAGTTGCCTTGATGTGGTTCTCACAAAGGAGTACTTGTGCCTCTGTGGTGGCTGGAAGTGTGTAGGATTTGTTTGCCTCCAGAGGAGCACAGACTATTTAGGAAACAAAATGGCTTCCAAATTTGATTGTCAAATTATACCATTAGGCCATGTGGACTACATAGCTACTTCATAAAGTCAGACCCAAATATCTCCTTTATCAACCTTTCCCCAAATGATAGGAGATCATTCAATCATTGATAATATGCTAGAACTGCTACTCTCCTGGCAGACTGGAGGAGTAACGGATGGTGGCAATGTAAGCTGCCAGACACCAGTCCCTCACTCCTACCCCATTCCTCAACTGGGACTGAATGCTAATGTAGTGTTAACTACATGGCCCACCCTCACTTTCAATCACAAACGCCATAACTTTTCAATCAAATGAAATTAAGGCTGGAATCATCATCCACTCATGAATTAGAGTGTGAAATATCTCAATCACTTTGTTTTTAGAGGTAGCATGAGAATTATGAAAGGCAGAGGATGGCATTTTTTATGCACCGTGTGAAGTGGTTCATTAAGCCATGGGAACTTCTTCCAAGTAATCGTATTCATCCTGACTCCCCTTATGATTCCAGTTCCTAGTTGTTCAAAGAATAAGATACTTGCTTGGGAAATCAACATGCATGGAGAGACACATGAAAACTGTAAACACTCAATCTTGCCTTAGTTTTCATGAAGTGTCTTTAGTCAAAGAAGAGCTTTTTATTTTTAAATATTCTTGATTTATTTTTATTTTATTTTTTTTAGCATAACTGTCTATGCTTCTCTCTAAATTATTCCATAACTACAGGGTACCTTGAGAGGCACTTTCTTTATAGAGAATTCATTTCACCTCCCTAATGTCAATGTGAATTTTGATAACTTCAATGGTGGTTTTCTATTCATAAATACTTTAATTGCTGAATATTAAATTTGTTAAAATTGCACATTTTAAAGGCTGGTGCTTTTTGTTTTGCTTTTAGTTTCTATTAGTAAGTCTTGCAAATGTTAGTAACTTTTAAGAGGTCTTGATAAATGTTTGCTCTATTTATAAACTTATTAAAATATACATCTCAGCCTTTTAAATGGGCTTAATAGAATGATTGTGTTCTCTTACTAAATGCTTACATTATATAATTGAAAATAAATTGTCCCAAGTACTTAAGCCAATTTTATGAATTTAGTAAACAAAATATGAAATTCTAAGTCATTTATTATTGTATATAAACATTATTAGATTTCAACATAAAAATGCAAATCTAGATTACTCAACATTTTTAAAAACAAAATTGCAAAATAGATTAAATTCTCAAGTCACCAAATACATACAGAAAATTCTTAAATCCAGATATTAATAGTCCAGGCTAAATTCTTTTAAATATTTCTCTACTTAATTTAAATCTTCTTCATGTCAAGAAATATAACTCAATGAGAAATAATTATACTAACCTAAAAACCTTGATGTTATCTATTCTAATGGCTGGGACTGAATAATGACCAGAAACGTAAACTGGAATTTGAATGGTACATGCTGAACTCCTTTTAGAGTCATTAAATTGGACTATGTTACATAAATAAAGGGATAGTCATGATGCAAATATCTTTTCACACCATTACCTACTTTTGACCACTCATAGAAGTTTGCAAATATCACCAAGATTCCATGCCAAGTCATAAGAACTTTGTATTAGTTTGTCTTTTTATATATTGAAATGGATTGTCATCTGGGTATACTAAGTAGTTTGAACGGATCATACAATTCTTTAAGATAATAAAATCAAATCTGTCTCAATTCTCCTATTTTCTCATAGTTTAAGGGTCCTCTCTATATCAAGTATCCTAAAGTTAAGAAAAGACTTGAAGTGTGGCCATCACTTGCATCTCTTTGGAACAAACTTGTACATACATTATGCCTGTTAGGAGGACTAATCTAGCTTTCTTCCACTGATTTTACTGTTTTTAGCTACTCTAGTCTCTTGCAAGAAATTCATAAGGAATGGTGTCACAGTCAAGTCTTCTATAATCTCATATCATCTGATCTGTCATGATTACTCAATGCACATGTCCTGGTTTTGTTCAATGGCTTTGATTGCTGGCCATCTATACACAATAAAATAACTGTCTTATGTGAAATTATTAATAGTGAAATACTGCTTTTAAGCCCTAAATCAATCCCACCAGATCTGTGAGCTCTTCCTCCACTACTTCACTCAGACGTGACTACAGATGTTATGGCCCTAGAATTCATAGCGATGGTTCCTAAATCATGCTGAGCAGAACTCTAGGTCATTCTACCTTCTGGGAGATAAAGGAAGACAGGGACATCAAGCAGTTGGAGGTCTAAACCTTACTCAACCTGGTTCAATCAGAGTGGCAACCCTGTATTTATTTATTTTTATTTGTTTAAATGAAGTTCATTTAAACAAGAAATAATAAATCCAAAATAAAACAAATCAAAACAAGCACTTCCTTCCTCTGTTACATTAATAAATGCCAAGAAAGTGATCATTTCCAAAATTCCTTTGATTCCTCAACACTACTTTGTCTATAATTTGGTGAATAAATAAATCAATGCTGTTATGTGGGCTGATATGTTTGGTATAAGAAAAAGTAAACATTTTTTAGCAATACTGTGGTATAATGGAAAGAGAATCAGGCTAAACGCTAGGAAAGCCAGCTCAAGCCTGTAACTAGCTTTCTGTGATAGTTGTAGGGGTGAGATAATACTGTTGATTATTAGATTCCAGCAAAATTGGGTAATTATTACTTTAATCCCAAAGTCAAGCACTGCTTTAGGGAGGCAGTAATATTATAGTTAAGAACTTGGGCTTTGAAGCTAGATGGCTCAAGTTCAAATCCTGGAAATGATTTATACTTTTGACCTTGGACAAGTTACACAACCTTCCTAAGCCTCATTATTCCTATATGAAAAATGGAAATAAAAATAGGACATATCCTATAGCATTGTTGTTGGGTGAATTAATTCATGTATAATGTGCAGTAATATCAGAAGGATTAAGTAATAAAATTCTTTTAAAAATGTAAAGCACTAGGCAATAAAGATGTAACTCAAGTTATCTTAACCTTCATAATTTTCTGCATCTATAAAATACAGATAAGGAGAACTTAGAGCAACTTTTTCAGCTACTCAGCATTTCAGAATTCTCAGAAGAGTATCATAGTGACATGCTGTAAGGTTTTGCATTAAAACAATAGAAAGCCAAAATCATGATTGTTATTATTAATACTAACAAAAACTACTATAGCAGCATCTACCCTGGCCACCTACCCAAAATTATTTGTATTGTAATTTTTTCAAAGTTGATATGATACATATTCTTTTTCTCCTTGAGGTAAGCTTTCTAAGAACAGGACTTTGGGGTGAAAAATCTGTTCTAGTTTTCCTGAGATTTTGCCAGTTTTCACACTAAAAGTTCTATGCTCATGCACCCCTGTGTACAAGGCAAACCAGAAGAGTTGATTGATCCCTCTCAGGTCTCTTTCTCTGGCCCCTAAAATGTTTAGCATAGTTTCTTACATATGAACAGTGTTCATTTAACATCTATTGAACTAAAATAAATGTAATTGGTTACGGTCAAAATCCATATGTCAGTTCACTATGCACCAGGTATTTTTCTTGACTGTAGAGCCAAGGAAAATGTCCGGAGCTTAAGTGATTGAAAAGTTACCAGGTGAATTGATGTAGGTCCAGGAAAGTCAAGGAAGATTAAAAGAGAAAGTAAATCCAATAGTGCAATAAAAGTAAACTACCCAGAAAATTTTAATATACAGTAATTAAATTTCTTCTTCATCTATTAGAAAGCATGGGAGAGGTTGATATTAACTAGCAAAAGTAGAAATATATTAAATTAAATGTCTCCAATTGGCACTAACTTTTATTTCAATACGATAGTAATTGTATGTTTAATAAATACTAACAGCTTATTAAAATGTAGTTATGGGCCATTATAGTAAAGGTTTATAAAATCTTTAAGGACTCAAAATACATTAATAAGTGATACTTGTTGAAAATCATCCACGATTAAATGAAGACATTAAATATCTCTGCTTTAAGAAAAGCATGGGTAATGACCTCTACTAATTATTAGTGCTAATGCACAGTAAAGGAGTCTGTTTGGTTATTCATCTTTTGAAATCCCTGTCAACGACTCCTTGGTCTTGGCAATCCCTTGAGAGCTAATGCAAGCCTGATACATTCACACTTTGCACTCCCAGCTTCAGTGATAGCATATCAAAGGGGCAGAGGTTCATAAGTCATACTTTCTGTTCCAGTCCCTGCTAGAAATATCAACAGAGCATACTTTCTGAAGAGTTTTAAGTACTTCCAATCACTGTTGGAAACAGGAAGGGCAAAGGTAAAAACACAAAATGCAAAAATATAAAAAAAAAAAAATGAAGGAAACAACATTGAACTTCAAAAAAAAAGAAGAAAAACAAAGAAAGAAAAAAAGAAAAATGCTAGTTTTGCATTTGAACTAATTTTAGGATTTTTTTTTTCTTTTCTGTTCCTTTGTGCTTACTAATTTATCCACTCCATGAACCCTATGAGGGCAAAAAGTCAAATAGACTTGTCCTTGTGCACCTCTGTACTCTGGGTGACTTTTCTAAACTCACAGCTCCCACTGACTTCAAAGTGGGGAAAGGCCAAGGAAGAAATCCACAGGGTGCTGAGGGGAAAAGGCTGGGTACAAAGCACACAGTTAAGTCATCTGAAGTGTAGCATTGTTTCTTCATCATCATCTGATGGGTTCAATTAAGCTTTATCTCTAATATTATGTAACAAATATTTTTTTTTCTTTAGATGAAATAGAAACATCTGTATGTTTTCAAAAATCTAGCCTCTCCCCTTAAAAATACTAATTCTGAATATTTTTATGTGTATAAATGTCAAACCAGACAAACATTGGGGATATGGCCCCCTTCCTGCTTTTAGGGTCCAAATCATACAGAAGATGCCCTGGCACTATTTATAATTTTGGTGGGGACTAATTAAGTCCAGTGGGAAGTCTGTAAGATGTTTACAACCATTTGACCAGCACTTAATCACTGTACAGGTCTGATTGGATGAAAAGAGGGGGAAGCCATGGAAATGGAGCTTCAAGATAAGATGATGTGAAGCAGAAGAGACTGCTTTTGTGTAATAGTTTTGTCACATAAACATTCTTTCATGTGAAAATTTCATGCAAAAGTAATCCCATCTCTCATTCTCTCCCACCTACAAACACTTTATTCTTGACCTACATTTTGAGGTGGAAAAGATCAAACGTAATGCATTTTTTCCTAAAGTGCTTCATTCAAAATGAATTACTCAAAATGTATATCCATTTTATACAACAACATTTTGATGTTCAATAAAAATTGTGTTTTTCTTAACTTGCTGTTTTAGGTCCCAAGTCTTACATCAATTTTTTCCCCCCTATTCTGGCTACATGGCCATTTTAAAGCCCCATTGTCAAACACCATTTCACAGTCTAATTTCTAATATTTCCACTAAAGTTTCTACATCTCCATGTGGAATTCTTTACTTGAACATCACATTCATGTTATCCTTCTTCCAAAAATCTAATAATGAGCCTTACAACTGTGTGACTAATTTCTTCCAGAACTTGTCACTACCAAGCACTCACACTAAATGTTATACTATTGGTGTGCAAGCAGCTCAGCATTCAGCAAAGTTCACCATCCTCTTTAACTCCCAAATAGCAAATAACTGATAATTGTCTTCATCACCAGAGGAGAGAACTAGTTGCCATAGCCTGGCCTCAGCTGATAGTAACAGAGCTCCCTGGGGAATCCTTTATTCTTGATACAATGTATAAAGAAATAATGATTGAGAGATTGTAACACAGTAGAATACTGCTCACAATCATGGCTTTTCTCTTGCACCTCCTCCTGTATTCTGATTACAAAACCCAGGCTCCTATATCATACCCTCTACCCTAAGAATCAGCAGGTTGGTTAGTGGGAGCCACTGAGTGTTAATACTGGCCACAATCATTGCCATACTCTTGCCTGTGGCTGCTTTTGCCTATAGCAGCATAATTAAGCAGTTGCAAAAGAAACCATATCACAGTCTACAAACCCTAAAATATTTATTAGATAGTCTAAGAAAAAGGTTGTCAACTTACTCTCTAGCTAAAAAACGATAATTCCTAAAATAGAGTTCTTCTGTTTGTTTTCTATTTCCTTTCCTTTCCCAGTAAAATTTGATGGCCAACCAAGAACAAATCTCAAGATCTCCTTCAACTTTCTCTTTAATTCAAAACCTGGGTTCTTAATTTGGGGTTCATGATTGAAATTTTTTAAGTCGACTTTTTGTGTGTCTCTTGTATGGAAAAACATTTTCTGGAGCGGCATATGTTGAGTGGTTAAGGATATTTTGGTTCTGTTGTTTGAATCCAAGCTGTAATGCTTTGGCTGAGTGGACCATTATGCAGGCTACTAAAATTTCTTAAACTTAATTCTCTCCTTTAAAAAAAATGGAGCTATTAACACCAATGTGAAAAGATTTTTTGAGGATAAAAATAAATGTGACATTGTATATAAAGTTCATATTGCAGATATCAATGCTCACTAACAGCTCCTTACTGCTTGAGAAATCTGTTGACTATTCAACGGCAGAACAAGCTTACTTGCCACTCTTGTTCCTGAATCAACCTCAAGCTAAGAAAATCTAGCCATTGTAATGATACAAATAAAGTCTTATTAATTCTTTTAGTGAAATGAACTGTACCCATGCTTCCATAGGCAGTTAGTAGAATAATGAGGTACTATGGAATGGGTTTAATAAAATGCACCTTCAACAAACATATATTAAATCAAATCTCTGGCTTATTTCTAAGGGTAGCCACAAGTAAAACCTGAGGATTTCTGTGACCATATAAAACAGCACTTTAAAATTTTTATCTTACTTGTACTCTGCTATTACAATTTTACTTTGACAGAAAATGAACAAAACAGAATAGTCCCTTGGTTTAAAGAAGGTTCCAAGAAAAAAAATCAATCAGGTAAAGTTTTAAAAATTTATTGTATTTTCTTGAGTATTATGCAACATAAATATATATATAAAAAATTGTGAAAGATTGAAAAATTAAGTTGACTAGTAATTTCCTTTTACCCAGAGAATACAACAGAAATAATAAGTTTAGGTTTAGAAAACATATCTGCCTATTTTACATCCTTTCCAATCCGAAGTGGTACCGCGGTGTTGAGAATGACAGTACATATGTTATGACTGTTTGAATTTCAGAAAGCCTTTGGTTAAATTCTACATAATTGGTTCCTGCTTAAGACAGAGCTCGCAAGAATCCAGGAGGAGACATGGGAACAGATAAAGAATGAGTGAAAGAAACAAAAAACAGACACTCCGGGTAAGGGAAACCATGTACATTCTAGGGGGAAGTATTAAGAGGGTCCCACATGGAGCAGGGCTTAGATCTTGGCTGCCTTTTATCTGAATAACTGATTCAGACAGGAGGATCAGATTTAAGTGGTTACATTTGCAGATGCTGATTGGAAGACAGTGAACGCAGAGATAGTTGCCAGAGAAATTCGGAAGGCACGGATGTACTTTATTATAGCACAGGAGACCAACACATGGCATTTAATAGTCATAAACACATTAAGCCTAGAATTTTACATAAAAATGCAGGGGAAGGGGACATGCGGGAGAGCCTTTAAATACAGACATATATGACACAGGATGAAATAAAAATATATAGAAGCCTGAATTTGAAAGTTTTCACACTTAGCGCTTCAGGGTCTTAAATATAAGGACTAATTGGGTTAAACTATTAATATTTGTATTAGAACACTATCACTTTGAGGAGAACCTGTATTTTTTAGTGAATTAAGGTAGATTTGGGGGTCTCTTACATCTTGGATGCAAGTTCAAAGTACTGTGAACAAAGTAGCAATGCAATTCTGACAATTTTATAAATGTCTCTCTCTACAAGTCAATTTGAAAAAACAAAATAAAGGAGAAAGGGCATGATCAATGCAGTGTCATGATTGTAAGCCTGTACGTATAAGCATGGTAGCATAATATGGGACTGATAAGCTTGAAAAGATGACTGACTGAATGAATGAATGTGAGGCTGATGCTAGAATAATCTTGGTCTCCATTTTGTCAATTTAGAAATAAACTAACAAAAATTACTTGTTCTTCCAAAATACTTGCACATGCAAGTGTCATCATTCTAACTTCAATCTGAAGAAAGAAAGCAAGTTAGTCATTACTCTTAGCAGCTTTAAAAATGAGTGGAAAAATGAGAGTAACAAGAAGTAAATGATTTCCTTAAAATATACAATCATAGTATATGAACAATCAGATGATTCACAGTGACTTTAAAAAGAAAACACACATCTTGTAGTGCACAATGATGTTCATATTCTCGTTTAATTGATGGTACAAAATACTCCAGGGTGATGACAAAATCCCTGCTTGCCACTGTGATTGATCATCTAAAAGTAAAGAACAGAAAAATGCAGAAAGTCAGCAAACATTTTAAAATTGAAACCTTAAGACAAGGAGTTTAATTTTTTAACTGATCAGCTGATGCTCATTAAAATAAACCAGAACTGATAAGAGAAAAGGGAATTCGAAATCAGATAAAAGATCTGGAATTATTTTCACAAACATTATTTCACTTCAGAAGAGGTCCCATTTATTCCAGTTTAAAGTTAAAAATCGTTTCTGCTTAATTTTGATCAAACAAAATTTTAGGCAGCAATCATATTCCCTAAATTCTCCACTTGGAGAAATAAGACTAGACACAGATGGCAAAGAAGTTTTATCTTTTGTCCTGGCTCTCAGGAATGTGCAAGAAAGATTGCGAGGTCATTTCTAGGTATCTTAGTAAAATAATTGGGTAATTGAGTAATTATCAATCTTTCTTGGAGGGAATGCTGATAGGCTTCCATTTTGGAGTAAAGTGCACAAGTTTAAAATTGCCAAACTCTCTTTTTATTATGATTTTTAGAGGAGGATTTGGGATAAATGTTATCTCTCTGTAAAAGTATTGACTTATATACACTGAAAAAATTCCATGTCCCAACTCCTGCTAGTTGAATATATTCTCAGACATACCAATTCTTACTAGAAAACTAGAAAGAATGTTATCAAGTTTTCATGTTAAAAGGTGATTTTATATTTTCTTTATTTTTATTTTTTATTTCCATAAAAACAAATATTGACCTTTATTTGATATGAGCTCTAGCACATATGTGATGGGGAGTACAAAAAATAAAAAGGTACAGTAATAATAACACTTGTTTGATAACTTAAATATTTCTCAGCGGAAATGTTCTGTCCTTAACTCACTTATGTACAACCAATCCTAGAAGATGAAGTTTATTATCACTTTTTTACTGATGAGGAAATGGAATCTTAGGGAAGTTAAACCACTAGCCCAAGGTAATGTCAGATCTAGGAATTAGACCCAATTCGTTGTACTCTTTGGAGTTGACATTAATAAAGATTATAAAAATCAAGTATATATGAATTTTAAAATATTTGTTACATATTTATTGTGTGATAGGCATTATGCTGGACACTGGGGAAGCATCAACACAAACAGAATTACTATAACATGTAACACCTTTTTTTTTTTTTTTTTTAGTTAAAATAATACAGTGTCTGCAAGTCTGAGCAGACAGACTGCAAGGAATGGTCAAAATCATTTTCCAAGGAGAATGGGAATGGCTATCAGATTTTTTTTTTTATTATACATAATTTTCTGAAATAAAGCCAAAGTATACCAAGTGCTCATATACTAGGTATGGCCTTTTTCCTCCACGTATCTTTTTTTATGAAGTCTCATAAAATTAAAACAGATAAAATATACAGAATAAGTACAATGCTACCAGAAATGTGTTTGACATACTAGCAACAGCTTCCCAAGGGGACCACCTTATCTCCAACTTGAAGTTGAAGAAATCTATGTACCCTGAAGATGCTGGACTTGACAGAGCAGGTTATGGAGGCTATGAAGGTCAAATTTGATTCTCTTTGGCTTCAAATGATAGTTCCATTATATCATCAATAAACTGAAATAAAAGTATTCAGTTCGCACTCCCTGTAAGATTGGTGGATTCTCCACCTGGCGAGGTGGCTCACGCCTGTAATCCTAGCACCCTGGGAGGCTGAGGTGGGCGGATTGTTTGAGCTCAGGAGTTTGAGACCAGCCTGAGCAAGAGCGAGACCCCGTCTCTACTAAAAATAGAAAGAAAGTATATGGACAGCTAAAAATATATATAGAAAAAATTAGCCGGGCTTGGTGGCGCATGCCTGTAGTCCCAGCTACTCCGGAGGCTGAGGCAGGAAGATCGCTTGAGCCCAGGAGTCTGAGGTTGCTGTGAGCTAGGCTGATGCCACGGCACTCTAGCCAGGGCAACAGACTGAGACTCTGTCTCAAAAAAAAAAAAAAAAAAAGATTGGTGGATTCTCAAACAGGCTGCTGTGGATAAGAGATCTCACAACCCTAGTGTTTAAAGTTGTTTACATGAGCTCTCCTCTTTTCCAAACGGCAGATTCTATGGTGGAAAGTCTAAATAAGGGGAAAATCCAGTTGCTAAGTATTACTTCATACATTTCAGTAAAAGAGGGGTAATCCCTGAACAATACATAGTTTTTATTTCAGCTTTTTAAATTTTTGTTTAATTTAATAAAGTTCAATATAAAAGCACTGTATCTGTATGCAATCTGCAAACAGCAAGACAGGCTATTTTATCCTATATTGTCTTAAAAGTCCTGCTAGGTTCTATTTATTCCTCTTTCACTTGGCTATTTTGCATTTAGAAATCTCCTTCTCATGTGGCTATAAAATATCATGTGATGTATTAAAATAGCACTTGGCGTATTACTGCGAGATCTAAGTATATTTGCATGTCAACCCCGTCCTTGCTTACTTCTTTGGAATTCATCCTGTGGTTTCTACAGTGATAAAATGAAGAACATTTGTAAACTTCCATAGAGACCATCAATTTGCAAAAAGGCCCATGTGTTCACTTTAGACAGAAATACAACCTTTGTAGTTTTTTTTTTTTGAAATATTGAATCCTCCATATTGACTGAATCTAGAGTAGAAATGATTCCAGTAGTTCTTTTTCTTTTTTCTTTTTTTTAGCCATTCTCTGTTGGAGGCTCCAATTGCCTTGATTTATCATCACACCTTTCTAATTTGCAGGATAGAATTTGCATGTTGTTGACAATGCAAGGAGGGATTTTTTTTATTTGTTGAGGTTTTTTTTCTTGATTTAATTCAATAAAAATTTCAGCTCTGTCCTGCTCTTTACATAGAACATAGAGGTAAAGAAATTGTTAATATATACCTAGATTATGTCATAGAATCCTAATAACAATTCTATAAGCAAACTTGAGCAAAGCCCACAACCAGTGAGTAGTGGCAGAACAAATTTCAAGCTTAAGTCTTTCTGATTTCAAAGCTCCTATCCTGATTTACAACCCCTTAATTTCTACTAGTTGATGAAATTTCATCAAGGCACATCTTGCTCTTTCTCCTCAGCTAAGTGCAGACCCTGGGAATAGAGCGAGGTTTATAAAAGTACTCAGATTAAAAATGCATAGTTTGTATTTTAATGGATGCTCAAATAATACATCAGTACTGCTTACAAATGACCATAGGGTAGGCCAGAAATGGAGCAGTGAATGACAAGGACCATATTTCCAACCAGCACAATTTATTCAAGTTTCAGGATCACAGTGGACATATTAACAGATTCATGTGTTATGTTGACCCTGGAACGATGCAGGGGTCAATCCTCCTGTGCAGTCAAAAATCCACACATAATTTTGACTCCCCAAAACTAAGCTACTAATCACCTACTGTTGACCAGAAGCCTTACCAATAATATAAACAGTTGATTAACACATATTTTCTATGTTATAATATACTTTATTCTTACAATAAAGTAAGCTCAAAAAAAAGAAAATAGTACTAAGAAAATCAACAGGAAGAGAAAGTGTATTTACTGGTCATTACGTGCAAGTGGATCATCATAAAGATCTTCATCCTCATCAACTTCACGTTGAGTACGCTGAGGAGGAGGAGGAAAAGGAGAGGTTGGTCTTGTTGTCTCCGGGGTTGCAGAGGTGGAGGAAAATCTGCATAAAAGCGAGCTCCTGCAATTCAAACCCCTGGTGTTCAAGAGTCAACTGTTCTAGAATGTTAGTTGTTGGAAGTTCTTAGTTGGTCAAATAGTTTAAAATAGTGTACTGTCTATCTACATGCTAGGATCACAGAATTTCAGAATTGAAATCCATATTAGATTTGTTCTGTTCCAATTCCTTCATTTTAATGCTGGAAAGCTTATGCCTAGGAAAGGCCTACAGCTAATTAATGGTGAAATATCCCTACCTCCACAACCAGGGGACAGGCTTGTTCACTCCCAACAGAGCGTGCTTTTCATTTACCAGACTTTCCTTCTTCACCCTTGACAAACTCCCACGCACAAGGGACACATGCACACACCCACCCACATCACACTTCTATTCAGACCCCATATTGTTAAAACACTCCATGACATGACTGGTTTGAAGATTTAAATAAGTAATGCTTTTTAAATGGCTTACGGAGATCAAGGGAATTTTACAAGATCAGCGCAGGAAAGAAACCACAGCAAAGAGCTAAAAGCTCTGGCAAAGAAAAGAAACATACTCCTCCTGTATGAGTGTTTCAGGAAGGCTTCTCTGCCTGCAATACATTTTTCTTTTGGCACAACCTCCATAAAAAGTTGGGCCTGTGAGTATCTGTCAGCAGGGAGCTTTGTATATTTGGAGTTCAAGTGTGAGTGTCTGGTGTCTATTAAAAGCAGCCTAAAGACCTTGCTGTTCTAATTGTGATTATCGTTCATCAATTGGAAGGATGAAATGGCAGTCAGCTGGTGTGGGGACAATACATTTATGGAAAAAGGAATGGGAGCTGTCTTTGACTGTTTTGTGTTGGTATAAAGGAATGCCTGACACTGGGTAAGTTACAAAGAAAAGAAGTTCATTTGGCTCCTGGTTCTGTAGGCTGTACAAGAAGCAAGGCATTGGCATCTGCCTCTGGTGAGGGCTTCAGTCTGCTTCCACTCATGGAGGGAGGGGAACTGCGTGTTCGCAGAGCACATGGCAAGAGAGGGAGCAAGCAGGGATGTGGGGGCATGGATGTACCAGGCTCTTTAACAACCAGCTCTCATGGGAACTGAGAGAGTCAGAACTCAGTTACTCCCCTCAGCCCTAGAGAGGGCATTAATCTATTCGTGAATGATCCAAACACCTCTCATTCAGCCACACCTCCAACATTGAGGATCAAATTTCAACTGAGGTTTGGAGGGGACAAAGAAACCGTAGCAAGAACATTTGAGAAACACCAGAAATCAGAAGGTGTGTTTATATCAACTGAGTGACAAAATCTCCTACCCTTCTCAACATAGTTTGGTGCTGTGCATGTGGCACTCCGTGGTGTCATGTAACAGATCCTCCCTCCTGCTTTAATTAAAAATGAATGCAATCTTTGGCCCATATCTTTCTAATTTTTATGTATAAAAAATAGGACAATGATAAATGAATGATGGCAATAGAAGCAAAGATGCCCTCGGTCCTTTGAAAACTAATCAAAAGGGAACAACATTTCAGACATTATTTATTGCCCCATATTATGTTATGTGCTATGCACGCCAAGATCTCTGCCCAATAAAATTAAATTCGTGTTACTAGTGAAAAGAAATAATATTATCCTCTATCAGGGATCTACTCAATATCTAGTAGCTATGCAAAATCTGCTTAGGGCAATAAGATAGCTCCCTCTTTAAGAAGTGCTAAATGTGAACATGCAAATCGGGGAGGCTCTAAATGTCAGATTGACCTAAAAGAGGCCAGAACAAAAACTTCTTCCTTAATCAGATGTCTTTTTCCTTTTTTTATACGTGTATATGTAAATGGGCCATTTCTGAGAGGGATTTAGGGTTATGAAAATGTTACATATATTGGTATGTTTGGTATTTATTGATCTAATAATTTATTTAATACATATTTAATTTATATTCCAAGAATGGAGATAATATGCATTTCCATGCTTGTGGAGAGTATATAAGAGATGAGAAACCCTGGTACCTGCTTTCAGGGCAATCACAATCCAAAGCAAAGGCACACTAATAAACAAAGAATTAGTGCACTGTGATGTTACCTTAGGTATGTGGACAGAATGACACAGAAGTACGGAAAATGGTTATTTATCAAGTTATTGAAAATGATCTTTCTTCCCACTACACAAGATGTATCTGTGGAAACACATCTATCTACATATTTTACATCTAACATAAACCATATAAAAAGTTATAGAGTGGTAACATTATCATATACATTCCTTCAGTTAGTCATTATTATATTTTTTAAGATTTTGCTTCTTTCTCTACAGGTTTATTTCATTTTTGTTGTCTTATTTCTAGAAACTCTCTCTCTTATCCAGCTCTGTTCTATCTCTGTGAGGCAGCTAAGTAAAATTTAAAATATTTTGTCCTCTTCTGATTTTGTATTTTTAGTTTATAGTGCTCTTAAAATAGTAAATTACTAATGTATTCTTACTTAGTTACATTTTATTTATTCATTATTTTTACTTTCTGGAGAAAGATTCATGTTCCAACAAAACAAACATAGTTTTCAAAAATCTGGGGGAACATGAGGTGATTACAGGATTTTAGAAGATATCAATCTTAAGTCCTAGATTTATACATTTCTATCTATAGAAGGAACTGGGACCTGGTTTTTAAAATGATGATATTTTATCATTATAAAAGTCTCAATTTTTAATCCTTTGTTTTAAAAAGATTACATTGAAGCAGAAATGTGTGTGTGTATGTGTATGTGTGTGTGTGTGTGTATATATATATATATATATATATATGAGTACATGCCATATATTCGTTTCTGTGTATATAAAAATTTTCAACAACTAAATTTGAAACAAAATGAGATTTGAGGAAGATGTTACTTGCCCTAGAAATCTGGGATTTGGATAATAAGAAATTTAATTTCAGTATCTATCCACCTGCCTAGCTACCTACCTATCTATCTACCTACTCACCTATCTTTGCTTCTCTCATTTCTCTTTCTGTAACTATGAGTTAAAGGTGTGTCGTCAAATCTTCAAATCTGAAATAGAGAGAAAACACTTTTTTGTTTTGAATTAAGAATTAAAGGATTCCCGGATGGGATTTGATTATCTTGTTTGCATTGAAAGTATCATCTGTACCTTAAAGGTTCTGTATTATTTGAATATATGCCTTGCATATTATTTAGAAAATCTAAACTTTAATCCAAATTTTAATTTAAAGCAGAAGCACAAGCATCAGACTGCAGTTCCCTATTGAGTTAGTTTTCCATATGGCAGTAGCTTCACATAGCATTAAAAGTCAGTTAGAAAAGAAACTTCTGGAATAAAAAAGGGCACCTGGGCTGTGTGTGAGTGTGCATGTGTGTTTGCTGGGGGGGATGGGCTTCCGCTTGATGAAAACCAATATTGATTATTTCTACTAGGTGTATTGCTAGGTACTTATGAAATATTCAATGAGTTTTTACTATAGGATAATGGAAGTATCTTTATTTTAAACATTAGTTTGCTGAGTTTCCCTTTGATCATACAGTTTGTATTAATATATGAAACAGCCAGAATTTGAATCTAAGTTTGCTTATATCATTGTGCCCACTTCCATTTATAGCATTTGTTGTAAAAGCTACATTAATCTCTTCTCATGAAATCTAAAAAGAAAACCACCAAATGCACAGACCATACATAATATTTTAACTATGGAGAAAGAAAAAAGGTACGGTTATTTTCCAAATAAATTACATATAAATATGTGCCAGTGTTCAGACTGATGTATAATTTCCTCTTCTATTATGTGATGATCTTTTCCCTTTGATTTTTGTCTCCTCAGTTCCCTGATGAAGCCAGTGAAATGTCCTCCCCTTGCAAGTTTTATATTTCCCTTTACTCCTTAACATGTTTACACACATTTAATTCTTATCCATGTTCATTAACTTGAGATGAAAAAGAGAAGATTGTTCAAACAGGTTCCAGCAAATTAATATAAACATAGTTTACATTATTCACTCATTTGTGCACAAGTGTCACCCTCTGGATTAAAATTAGCTAAGAAAGAAGGCAAATTAGAAATGTTGATCAGGCCTTGTCAGTGAGAGCCGAAAAATAGAGGGTGTATCTGTCAGTGAAGAGACTTGACTTATGTTTAGTTCACGGAAAGAATGTAATCTCTTCTTACTGAATTAAATAGTGTGATGTGGGTTTTATGTATTCCAGATTCTTTTTTGTGCCATAGACCAGCAGTACCAAAATTCCTTAGAAATTTTCTAATCAAGAGTTTTAAAAACTCAGTTGCATCACACCTTGGAGATGCTGCAAACATTCAAACATAATGAAGGTGTATGTGCTACTCTCTGAATAATTAAAGGTCCTAGTAATGGAAAGAGTCAGGACCACAGAGACAAAATAAAGTAACACACTCACTGTCCCTGGAGATAACATCTCATTGTTACTGTTTCTTCCTCGTGAGTTACCTAAATGGATGAATGAATAACAAATTGAGTAAATGAATCTAATTTATTTATACCTGTTTTGTATAATGTCATGGTCATCTGGAACATGCTGTGATATGTTGAAAGCAATACCACTAAAAATTCAGGTTACAGTCTTGTGATGAAGTGATTATAACTGAAAACTGCCTTTGCCTTGTCTATGAAGGTCTTAGTTTGGTGAGTCAAACATTTGAATACTGTATTTCAAAAGTATGATAAAGGCTGAACAGAAATATGCTAAAGATTTGAGATAAATTATAGATACCTCCTAATTTCTATGCAGTTAGACACTTACCATTCATCATTAGCATTGTACAGATATCTTTTTCTCATTCTCTTTCTCTCTAACTTTTATAGCTGTGTCCTCCAAGTTGCTTTTCAGAGCTAAGTATTTAAGTTTTCAAAAATGTCTTAGTCCTGATATGGTATTAGTAAAGCGAACATTATGATAGCAAAATTTAAAACTGCACTGAAAGTTTTAAAGAACAAAATTGACACACAAAAATTAAAACCACAATGTATAATCTGTCCATGAGACAATTACCTAACATGCGGATAAAAGTAACTTAAAATGATAGGTATTTTATAAAGAATATGCATTGCTAGGTTAGTATATATACACACACAGAAAGGAGAAATCAGAACACATCACATAGAAGTAATAATCAAACATGTAGTTAAAAATAATTTATAAAAATGGATTAACAGAAAAGCTAATAAACAGACTTCACTATATTTCAGCTTAACAGTGAAAAGAGACTCAACTATGACCTGCTTTGAAAAACATATATAATTTAACGAGCCAAAGAAAAATTTGCATAAGAATTCAGGGAGATAAAAAATGTAATAACTTATATAACGTAGCCAGGCTGATCGTTGCCTTGTCTCTGCAATACTGGATGCCTGAAGACAGTGGGAAAGGCCTATGGTGTTCAAACGGGAGGAAAAAGATCCCTCGTTATAGTAAAAATGACCCATTGTTATATACCTTTTTGAATTACAAGATTGAACAGAAAAATCTGGTGGAAACCTAATGAAGCTGCACATTTTCAAACTTGAATTACTTCCCTAACTAAAATAATGGCATATTTAATTCTCCTGGACTCACATCAGCTTTCTGTATACTTTTTCTGTACTAAGCAGTTTTTATTTCATAGTCATTGTTTTTGTTTTTCAACAACCTTGGATTGACTGTTAGTTGGCCTTGGCATGGTTCTGACAAGAGATGCTGCCTCTATGTCACCTTTCATGGCAGCTAACTCCGATAGCTGTGCACATTCTTTGCCTGTTGGAGTCGTAGTTAGAAAATGTGCTTGGGCACTGGCCAGCAGAACAGATATTCCCCTTGGTCTAATTATCTAAGGAAAGCTGGAACACAGAATTGCATGACCTCTTAGGTCCTCCCTACATAGGGTTGGGAGGTAAGATAGTTTAAAAAAATATGTACTTGTATAAATATATGTTGAGTTTAGTTTACATTCTGCAGAACTATAACAGAAATCTTTGCTCAATAATAAAAGATTTCAGGAAATCTCTCTAAAATCCCTTTAAAAATATTGAATCCTCACTCTAGAGCACTAGGTGAGGAATATACATAATAATAACACTAATATGTTGAAATTATGAAATGAAATTATTATTTGGGGGCATTTAAATCAGTTTATCACTGAGATAAATAATAAAAATAGGAATACAAATTATATTGGCAATGTCTATGATAATTCTTTAATGGGAAGATATATAATATAATTAATAATATTAATAGAATAATGAAATGTCTCAAATCATTGGTTTTAATAACAAAGACAAAAAAGATTAATAGGATAACATATTATACCGCATGCAAGTTAAATGATTCCAATCTATTTTTTAAAATTTTGACACTGTAGAGCATACACTGTCAAAAATTATGAACATCCTTGGTTTTTCCTTACCCTTTTTCTGCATGTGAGAGTAAAATGATTTTTCTATGGAATTCACTCCTCCAATATCTCTTAACTCTTTCACAGACCTCCTGTATCTTGGAAAAGACAGAGACCCAAATTTAGTGAAATTCAATCCTTGACATTTTTTCTGTCTGTAAGCTAAGAGAAAACTCTCTTTCTTTTGGACTCAAAGCTAATAGGTTGCATGTCTGGTTTTGCTAAGATCAACACGTAGTGATGTTACCTGGAAATTATGTTAACATTTGAAGTTAGAGATAACAAGAAACTGATTCCTGCTGACATCATTTTAATACCTGAATTTAGCCATGCTTGTCAATAAATTCTGATTTTTCAAGGCAAATTTGATTTGTGCTTTTATCACTTGCAGCAATATGAACTCTAAGTATCATAAGAATGTTTCTCAAAACCTTAAAGAAATTCTTAGGGTTATAATGTTTTCCTCTTTTTTTCCACATTAGTTCTGGCTAAATAGGACATCCCTGTTCTCATTATTTAGCTTAATTTAATTCTTTCAAATCCCTTTAAATGGATTATGAGATTTTTTTCCTGATGGATTTTTGTTTGATATGGTAATTTTCCAAGTGTATTTCTTTTTAGATCGGATTGGGGGGATTTCTGTACCAGGAATGGAGTGGCCAATTTTCATGAAGTTATGGCACTTTAATGCTAACAGGCTAATAGAAAACTGGAATCCCCCAATGAGGTTTGCAAGGTTCTCTGCCTTTGTTATCAGTCCTTCCCTGGTACAAACAGAAGGAAGTATATCTCCTCTACCCAAATTGGGAGCAGCTTGCTTCTCAATCCTGCCCTCTTCCAGAGCTCTTGTGTTAGCAAATTGGGACTCTTGGAGGATAATTTACAGCAAATGGCCAGGAAAAATTCTATCCTTCATCTATCCAGTAGAAATCTCAGACAAATATCACGTTTGCTCCAGTCTGCCCAGGGGAAAATTTGCCAATAATAAATAATAATGACTCAATTTCTCCAGATACTGTAAAGCCTCAGAAGCACATGGAATTTCCCCCATTCGACATCTGTAAACTTATGTTGATGAATGAGTCATCTACACGGAGATGGGAGGGAAGATGAGGGTCAGAAACTTACTTTCAAGCCTTACTTTTCCTATTCTTATTTATAAAATTGAATTTGGTTTGAATTCTCTCTGTGTCAAATGAAAAGTTCACAACCGAGAGGACATAGTTCATAGGTCAGGCTGTAGAAACAAAGAGAGCAAAGACAGAAATGACACAATTCATAAAGCAAAGTGATAAAAGGAAGAGCAAACATATCTGTTATGACATAAAAGGATAAGAACTGGCATGCTCTATTAATATAAAACTGCTGTTCGATTGAAAAAAAAAGTCAACTTTATTCTTCTAACAAAAAGTCATAGAAAATAAAAAAGATGGCCAAAGATACTTTAAGCAGAAGCAAGTGAGGTAGGAATGATGGTGGTGAGAATAATGGTAGTGATGGCAATAACAATTACCATGTAAAGAGGAAATCAAGACAGAAATCATTAAACAAGACAACACAAAAGCTTATTTTTTATTCTTATAATGCATAATCTACCATAATTATGTAACTGTCATAAACCTTTATGAGTCAAATATCACAGCATCAGCTTGCTTTGATTTAGTTTTAAAGCAGACAATGAAATTTAAAGAACAAATAGAGAAAAAATAGTAAGATACAACTACACAACTTTTACTCATGATACATAATGTTGGTTAAAAAGGTGCATAGAAAGCTACATTTTTCAAGCATAAATAATATATGGATCTATTAAAAGAAAATATGCCTAATAATTGCTAACCTCATTTTTATTAAATTATTTAAATATAGAGAGACACAAAACTGGATCTAAATTTTTTACCTTACCAAACTATAAAACAAAACAAAATTATGAATTAAAAATAAACAAAATTTTAAAACCAATAAAATTCAAACAGTAACCACATCTGAGTTTAATACCAGCAACATCCTGTTTGAAGATTCATTTGCTCTGGATTTCTTTGATTTTGTATAACATGGCCCATCATTTTTATTATAATTTTTATCCCTGGATAGTCATTAGGTCATAGTAATTAAGTGCATGTACCAAATGTATTCAAGTGCCAGGTTTCAAACTCTCTAGATAACTTTGTAAAGTATACACTCTGTGCCTTAGTTTTCTATCTGTATAATGCGGGTTAATATAGCCCCTGCCTCAGGGGACTGTTGTATATGTTGTACTGCTAACAGTACCTGGCACACAGTAAATAGTGTATATGCTCATTTTTAAAGTAAATTTATTTTAAATTATTTTCTTGTCTTTTTGTAAGCCAATGATCTATCTTTACCCAAATACAGTGCTTATATATAAAATAAAATAGTTTTCTTTAAGACTTGGGTTACTTACTAGTATATATCAGCTAAATAAATTTTGCATATTTATATGTATTATTTAACAGAAAATCATATGATTTACAAGAAATGTTCTCTTTACTGTAGAATTTAGAGTATATTGCTAGACCATGTAGGGGTGTGTGTGTGTGTGTGTGAAGTTTAACAGTGTTGCTAGAGAACCTGTCAGCTTTTGGGATCTGAAATGTCAGTTCTTGGCACACTCATGGCCAAAGAATGACCAGATGCACCAAAGTAAAGCAAGGAAGAAAATGAAGTTTATTGACAAGAGAAAGATAGGATTATAAAACAAGAGCAAGACAGGTTTACAGAGCGTGATACATATGCCATAGATGAGGACCGGGCCATTGTCACAGCAAAAGGAGAGCAAAAGGAAAGGAAGGGCCTGGTTATGACCTGCATCTTGTTTTATAGTGCCTGGATTGGGACCTTCCTTGTGGTTCAGAGGTCACCATGGAACCACTTTGGACAGTTAGGAGTTGCATGACCTGAGTTTTACTATGCATGCGGGTTATTCCAGGTGTCCTTCTGGACTCTATGGTACCTATGCAGCTTGCCCATGGGCTAGAGAGTCCTCTGCATTCTTTTGCAGTTGGTGTGCTAACTTCTGATTGGCAGATTTGTAGGGTGTTCCCTCCTCCCCCAGATCTGGCATAGCTCAGAGTAGGATTAAGGTGGGGCAGGAACAAGATGGGGGCCTGGAGTCCACCCTTGTCCTTCTTCCCAGGTGGGGCAATTGCACCAAGGCAAGGCACAATCTGTTGTCCCTAGGAGACCCAGAATTCCTCACTAACCACCTAACAAACCTACTGCAAAAATCTTTTTCAAATTAATTTCATTTTTTACAAGACTAGACCTTTATAAAAATATAAGATATGAAGATTAATTATTTAGAAAATACTTGTGCATTGAGTGTTAATTTTGTTTAAGTACCATATCAGGAACTATTGACAAAAAGACAAATTGATTTTGAAATAAGGTCTCAAACCTTAAATGATCAAAGGGAGATATGCTTTACAAAACAAGACAAAAAAAGGTAGAAAAAAATGAAATCTGGCATTTCATGCTTTAGAGTGCAAAAAATGTGGCTAATGCAATAGACGTAGGCTTTATAAATGGTTGAATTATGACAATTAAGAATATAGGGACAAAATGCCAACTGACAGTATCTTTTATTAATTTAAAAATTGTCAATCAATTAAGTTTTAATATATTTAAGACTAACAAAATAATAATTAGTCAACCCAAAGAAGGAGATTAATCAAGTAAAATATTTTGGATAGGTTTTTCCAAAGACTGGGTAATGTTATGGTCAGCATTAACATTTGTAGCTAAGAAAGCTAAGTTAACTACATGGACCATCAGATCTCGTTTGTCAAGGCACCAGCTGATGGCCTTTGGGGGCCACAGCAAAGATTTTCCCTGAATAAATATCACGGTTCAATTTGAATTTTTTTTTTTTTCCTACAACCCATCTTGAAGGCATTCTCTCTGCATCATTGGCAGAAGTAGGGCCACTAGAATTTCTGATTGAGTCTTACTGAACATAAATATATCTCTGCCTTCCCATGGGCCATGGAAAAGAGCGTGTGTATTAATAAAGAAGTAGTACCAAGGCATTAGTGAGTTAGAGAGTGAAAGAGGGAGATGTTAACAGGGTGAGGCGCCCACAGTAGGAATGGTCCACCACACAATTGTAGTCCATAATTCACTGCTACTCATGCAGAATCAAAAATGGGAGCATTATGTGGTTTGTTTGTGGCCAAGCAGTTCTCAAACAATAGGACTAGATGGGACAAGAACTTGTTTTGCACAATAAAAATCACCTCCTTCTGTGTCTTCCCTGCCTTTTATTCTTGCCATTTTATTTGCAGCCACATTTTGGAACAAAGTTTTCATGTCCTGGCTTGAGAACTTTTGTTTACCATATCTGGCAGTCAAAGTAAAGAGTTGTGTCTTTTTTTATTTTTCTAAATCTTGTCTGGGAGTTCTAACTCAGGCCTGTAATCCTAGCACTCTGGGAGGCCAAGGCAGAGGGATTGATGGAGGTCTGGAGTTTGAGACCAATCCCGAGCACAAGCAAAACCCTATCTCTACAAAAAAATAGGAAAAATCACCTGGCATGGTGGTATGTGCTTGTAGTCCTAGCCACTGGGGAGGCTGAGGCAGGAGGATCACTTGAGCCCAGGAGTTTGAGGTTGCTGTGAGCTATGATGACATCACTGCACTCTGCCCTCTACCCAGGGCCACAGTTTCTTTCCTTATTTTAAAAAGGTGGCCATTTTAAGTAAAATGATGTTTTGGTATTATTTTTCATTATACACTAAATTGAAGGAGGAGAATAAAAGTCAAATAGACGTAACATTATTCAAAAGCACAAAATAAAAATGTGATGTTACAAATTTTGACAGGAGTTCTAGAAATGGCAGAAGCAAGGATTAGAACTATGCGACTGCAAAACAAGGAATGCCAAGGATTGCCTGTAACCACCGGAAGCTAGGACAGAGAGCATGGAAAAGATTCCCCAAGACCTCAAGGAGGCACAAATCTTTCCAGTGCTTTGATTTTGGATGTCTGGCCTTCTGAACTGTGAGAGAATAAATTTCTGTTGTTTTAAGCCACCCAGTTTGTGGTAAATTACTATGGCAGCACTAGGAAACTGAGTGACCTCCTTTCTTAGGATTTAATTTGCTGCTATCTTTTCACTTTTGGAGGTGGCCCCTTAAATCATTGATTTATAGATTTCTTTTTTAAAAATATGCCCTTGAGTTTATACATTTCTTGGTAAACATATAGTTTTATTTTCATTGTTATTCAGTTTACTATTTGTTAATTTCCTTATGTCCCTGTGGTTATATAGACATGCATTATGCAATTTCAAAATATGGGAGTGTTGTCTATTTATCTTAATTTATTAAGTTCCAGTATGATTCCTTTTGGTCAGAGAAGATATTCTAAATTATTTTTAATTCTGTGAAATTTTTTGAGAATTGTTTTATGGCTCAGTATATGATCAATATTAGTATAGTTTTAGGTACACTTGAAAGAATATGTATTCTGCCAGTTTAGGACATAATAGTTTAAAGTAAAATATGTTTATCAGATTATTCATATCTTATTTATTCTTACTGTTTTCTTTTTGGCTTGTCAGCTTATACATTGATTGATGCTATGTTATTAGGTGCATGCTCATAGGTGGAAGACACTTTAATAATTATGAAATTTTTCTCTTTTTTTCTAGCAATTACCTGACCTCAGAGTCTACTTTCTCTGATACTCATATAAGTATATGATTTCTTTTTGGTTAATATTTTCTTGGTGGTACATAGATTATTATTTTACTTTCAACATTTCTGTATAATTATACTTGAAGTACATCAGTATATGGTATGGTTTACTTGCTTTTTTTCTTTTGTTTTCATTAAATCCAGTGTAACAATCTATTTTTTTTTCTATTTTTATTAGAGTATTTATTCCATCTGTATCTCTGTGTGATAATTATCCCACATCCATACATTTTTATTCAAAAATTAATTAATTTAAAATACAAAAGCTTCTCAAAAATTACAAATCTTTGGTGTCCTTTGGGTATGATTGTTAATTTTTCAGGCACTGAGTAATATGGCAGAGATTTTGATTTACTAAATATTTGCAGGATTAAATGAATTTTTTATTTACCATTTTCTCACAAAAAGTAAATATGTATTTCACATCTTAGATAAGACAGCAGGAGAATTGGAGAGTGGTACTAATGACATCAGCATATGCATTTACATTTGAAAAGCAAGAAGTAAAGAACGGTATGTATGGCCTTGTTTGTGTCCTTCAAATGTACTGTTAGAGTCTACTTGTTTAGTTCTCATTTGGTATATTATGCTCACAGCAAGTTTGGTGCCATGAAATGTTTTATTTTTCAACCGCTTTAACTTAAAATGAGTTACAAAAAAAATTCTTTCAACTGTCTCTCATGTGGCAATAGAAAGAAATTAGAAAGTGGAAATTAAGTAAGAAATGGACATCATGTTGAAAGAGTGATACTGGAAGTAGAAAATATAATATTCTTAAGAAAAGAAAGAATAGAGTATGTGTCAACATGTCTGGGCTTTTTTCAGAGCTGTCAAAAGTCCCATTTGACTGAATATTCAGTCATGTAAAGATATTGTACTTTGAAAAGATATTGTACTTTTTAAAAATAAATTTATAGGCAATATAAACTTAATATTCTCTTCTAGCTGATGATAGAAGTAATAATAATGAAAATTATTTAGCAATCACCTACTATATGTGTATGAATTGATATAGATAACTTCGCAGTTATATTCCTTTAATCTTCACAGCAGTCTTGCAGAATTTGTGAAATTATGCCTATTTTATAGATATAGTATAAGCTTATGAAGGTTAAGTTGTCAAAGGCCTGGAATTGGAAAATAGGGAAACCATAATTAGAAATAATTAGGTTTTGATTAAGTTTTATCCCTTTTCTCAAGTTTTGGCAGTCACTCTACAGGTTGTATATAAGATAATCAATGTTCTACTAAGACTCTGAGAAATATGGGAAACATAGGACAGTTTTCTTAGGGAAAAACATGGGATTAAGGTAGAGTAGAGTGGGGTAAATGGTTCTGAGAAGTAGTAAAAATGCAACACTAGGATAAAGAAGGAATGATATGAAAAAAAATGCTACTTTGTTCTCACTTTTGCATATGGGTGATTCTAGCTAAGATTTAGGAAGGCAGAAGCAGTAGGACTCTATTCTCATGAAAGAAGTTGTTAAAAGTCAGTTGAAAAACCAGTCTGTATATTATGAAAGATAGCTGGCATTTCAAATGATATGGAAATCAAGTGTTCATGTCTTTATCTTTTCATCAACTATTTATTGAGCACTTACTACATGCAGGTACTCAGTTAAAGACGTGGTAGTGATACAATGGTGAATACCACAGACAAGGAGCCTGCCTTCTCGAATGTGTATTCTATCAGTTCTATCAGTGGAAACGAGCATGAAAATGGCCATGTCAATCAGTGGAACAGGTGTTTTCATGGAGAATTTCAAGGTATTCAATACCTGGAAGCCAGTGAAGACCTTATGGGCAAAGTAACAATGTACAAGACATCCTAAAGGTAAATAAGAACAAGCCTGACTCACGACAAGGGGGAGGATGAAGATTCAGGATATCAGGCCAGAGGAGAGTGTTCTGGGTGAAAGGCAGAGGTTTTGTTAAACCCCAAACGGGAGAGAAAATGTGGCATAATCACAGATCTAAATGTCCTTCCCAATGATCCAGAAGATCTGTGTTCAGCCAAAAGCAATACATTCAAGATGTTTCTCCAAGTGCAAGTGAAATTTGAGTCATTTTAATTTCCCCATGAATTTCTGCACTATTGTATATACAATCTTCCACCCACCAAAAAAAAAAAAAAGTTGACTTTATTCTAAGTTTTGATTCTTTTAAATGAAAACTCCATTTCAAGAGCTTTCATGTGTAACATGAGAAATTTTAGAATTTTCAGCTGAATTTAGATTTTGCTAAATGAGGGAGGAAATTGGTTATATTAAAAGCATAAAAGACATTTTATGATTATATGTAAGCCAAAAGAGGATTATTTTAGGGAGTAGAATCAAAAATCAATGAGAAGTACTAGCAAAACTGATCCTTTCATTTTATATTGTCCATGGTGAATCAATTAGAAATGACCAAAGTAACCACTATGCACAGAATATAAAAGTACTTTTCATTAGTTGGTTTATTTCTAATCTACACAAGAATAATGTGAGGCAAAACTCTGTAAGTAGTCATATAATTTCTCAGTACAACTGGCCCAGTACCACCCATTTAGTTCCATAATTACTCTTCTCTCATATTGAAGCAAATTAGTCCATAAATGGTTTTAGCTCAGACTCTGGCAACATCAACAGCCTCTGTAAACCGTATGTGAGCCAGACTTAAAAGTACCGAATAAAGAGTGAAGTTATAAGCCATTTGGTTTTGTTTTCTTAGTGTGTAGATGTGTGTGTATGTCTAAATGACCATTTTACTGTTCTGAGGCTTTAAAGCATTCATTTGCATTTCATATAAAATATAAGCAAAATGAGGAAAGGTCTCCTAAATATTTTATTTCAACAAAGGAACTTCAAATATGTCAGCAAGCAGATGTTTAGAGAAGAATATACTGATTCATTGGGGTTTCGTTTTAAATTACATAGGTGTAAATCGGTATATTGAGCTATTAATTATACATTAATTTTTTTCACTTGCAAACTTTTACCTTTTACCCTCTTTACTCAAGTAGAGTTACTTGCTATAAGGTGACTCTTATAGGTTACTTGCTATAAGGTGACTGAATAAACATTTAAGATGCCAATGTTGTGCCGGTTGCCCCTAATTGACATTAGGGACCATGTCTTGGTAATTCTTGTAACCCCACAGCACAGAGCTTAATGTTTCTAGTATAGCAGAAACTCTAGGGATATGTGAATGCATTTGTTGAGTCACCTACGGAGCTAGCTTCTCATATTCTTTTTCACAAAGGAGGTAAATTTAGTAGGACAGGAAAGGTCCGTGAAGAGTTGCACAGGAAAAGGGAGTGAGGCTGGAAAATATCATGTCCTAACTCCACCATTTCTATCCCTAGTTCCCATCCCCTAGCTGAGTTGGAGAAATTTCCAGAAAGTTGTCATAACCGAGTTGGAGTTTAAAGTGCTGGTAAGACATAGCAGAGAAAGAAGTAGGGCATGCAGTTCCAGAAAGAGGAAGATGAGCAAAGTCATGTAGATAAGGGACCCCATGTAGACTAGGTACTGAAATGTTGAAGAATAAGTGAGAGGGAGAAACCGTGCAAGGTAGGAGTGGCAAGGTTGTTAGATCTGCTTCACAATGTTAAGGAGCAGTAGCCCTTTCTCTACATCCCTCTCTCATACTCCTACAAGACCTGGCCTCCTCTCCCCTCTCTACAGGTTGTGTTGGTTTTACATTCTAAACATTTGTTAGATTTCTTGTTTTCTCTTAATTCTCAGACCATTGCTTTTGGTCACAGCATACTAGATTATATTAGCTCACACCACCATATAGCCTCGTAGCACCTTCTCTTCCTAGAGCACACCCATCACTCAGTAGGATCTCTGGTCAGCTGCACCAAGCCCTCTAATGGTCCAGCCTAGGTGTGCCTTGCTCTCCACGATATCCCTATTGGCAAACACTGTTCCTCACACAGAGTGGGTGATAAATAAATATTTATTGAATCAATGAAATCCTTATCTAAATCCTTACAGTTTAGTCTCCCATCTGCTCCTTTGATTTCAATTTCTTCCTTGTTCCTTCCATCTACCACACGGCAACAGCAGTACATAGGAAAGAGTCCTGCCTTAGAAATAAATATCTTGCATTCATATAGAAATTTGGGTGCTTATTTATAAATATTTACTTAAGCAAGATTACTGAGCAGACTCCTACATAGCAAGATGTTCTGATGGGTGCTAAATTTTTAGATCGTATTCAAGGATTTACATTTCAATTCCTCTATTTCTTTTGCTGAGGAACTTTTAAAATATGACTCCAAATTTTTGAAACAAATTTGTTCCTAAGTGTATTCCTTTTATACAACTTATTTTGATTTGAATTAAAACCATGTTACCTAGGTATTGACTGCCCTCAAAAATGTCCTTAATTTTCAAAGATTTCTAGAGATGTGAATTTTTTTTCTTTTCCTCTGCTTTAAGGAAAACACACATACACACACACAGACACACACACACACACACATGCAGAAAGATTCCTTCTCTCTTTGAAAAAGGCAGATGTCAACAAATAGTTTCCCTGGTGAAAACAAAAGGATTTATCCAAGAGTAATTCATTGGAACAAGTATGACTCAGGGGATTCTGCACCAAATACATTTTGGGTTCTAATCCTGACCATGTCACTGACTTAAATGTGGGTCTTATTTCTTATGTACCTTAATCTCTCTGGCTGCGAAGTGAGAATAACAATTTCTCCCTCACCCCCAGAGCTTTGGAAATCCAATAAAACATCACAAGAAGACACTTAAAACTGTAGAAAATGTCAGTACAAAAGAGCAATTTACAAAATGAATAAAGTTGAGGGTTCCTGATATGGATTTCCTTGACACAATCAAAGAAGTACCAAACCTCAAATATTAGTCTTTCTTTATGTGCCATGCATTTTGGCCATTTTAGTTGGAGGGGAGGAGAAGTGAATAAGCCATCACCTTCCCATTTTCCTCTAAAATGGGCTCATCGCTTGGTTGAGGAAACAGATATAGATAGATTAGTCTTTTATTCAAGGAACATTTGTAGAGTCCATCCTCAGTGTCAGACACTGTCCTAGCCATTGAGGACATGGCAGTGGGGAAAAACAGAAACAAATAATCTCTGCTGTCAATAGAGCTTCAATTCTAACTAGGAAAAGAAAACAAAAGCTATGAAAATAATATATAGTGTGAAAACTTCACACAGGTAGTTAGAGGACGCCTTCCTTAGGTGACTTTCAAATAAATACTGAAGGAAGTGAGGGAGCCAGTAGCACAGCTCTTTGAGGGAAAGAGAGTATAAGGCAGAAGTGACAGTGAGTGCAAAGGCCCTGAGGTACAGGGATTTTTGTCTGAGAACAGCAAGGAAGCCATTGTGTCTAGAGGCCAGGACTAAAATAGTAGCATATGAAAAGTATTTTATAGGGATAGATAATGGTTGTGATAGGGAAGATTTCAATAAAAGCTTTAGGAGAACATAACACTTAAATACGTATCTTTTCTAAATGTCCTATTTTAACAAGCCTGTAATTATAAAATACACTTTATTTTGCACTTATACCCAAGTTACATGGCACAAGCGGCCTTTTTCTCTGTCCGAATATCCAGATGATTACATAAATGCCCTCTGTGAGAGTAAGCTTAGGTTACACGCTGCATAAGGATGATGGGCTCTTCCCCAATTGCCTTTCTCTCTGGCACAGAGGATCAAAGCTATGCTTATACCAGCACCTTACAAATATTCTCAGGAGGTATTTAATCAAATATTATCCTAATATCCTTTCTTGTCATATAGAAGTTCAAAACTAAGACTTGGGAATAGGGTGGGTAGCCGCAACTTTCCCTTCCTGGTTGTGTTTCTTTCAATCTACCTTCAACAATTATAAAGCAAAAACTACCAGGTATACTGTATTACTGACAATTGTCATAGATGGCATCCTGGGCAGGAAAGAACTCAGTATAGACCATTGAGCGTTCTATGTTGGTTTGGCATTTGAAGCAAATTGGAAAGATGAAAAAGCTCAATAAGTGAGTGCCTCATGAGCTGACCAAAAATCAAAAAAATTGTTTTGAAGTGTCGTCTTCTCTTATTGCATGCAATGACAATGAACCATTTCTTGATCAGATTATGATATGACAAAGAGTGGATTTTATAGGACAACCAGCACCAACCAGCTCAGTGGTAGGACCGACAAGAAGCTCCAAAGCACTTTCCACAGCCAAACTTGCACCAAAAAAAGGTCATGATCACTGTTTGGTGGTCTGCTGCCGATCTGATCCACTACAGCTTTCTGAATCCACTCTTCAAAACAATACCGAGTTCTTTGGCAACCTCTCATGCAGCTGTAAGAGGATCAGCTTCAATGATGGCTCTCAATTGGTCGTTGCCAACTGCCGATGGCTAGCCACACTGTGCTCCTCATCTTCAAGGCTCTCCTCTCCTTTGCAAAACCTCTTGAACCACCATTGCACTGTACGTTCACTAGCAGTTCCTGGGCCAAATGGGTTGTTGGTGGTGCGAGTTGTTTCACTGTTTTACAACCGATTTTGAACTTGAATAAGAAAATCACTGGAATTTGCTTTCTGTCTAACATCATTTCCATAGTCTAAAATAAATATAAAATAAACAGCAAGTAATAAGTCATTAGCAAAAAAACATAAATCGAGAAGTGCACATTAAAATGATGTAGGACGTAACCACATTTATTTAAGAATGCATTCCAATATGAAACAGCAAATTTCAACAATGCTAAAACCGCAGTTGCTTTTGCACCAACCTATAGAAGGAAAGAATGGATGCTGGGGCACAACCAATCATCTTTGCCAAAATAAGCAATCCATATTTTAATTTGATCTCTCTTTGTTTTTGATTGCAGTAACTGCCCATCTGACTGATTTAACAGCCAATATATACCTGGAAAACCCCCTTAAATACCTACTTGAAATCCACAGGAAAGCTGGTTGAGCTTTATGTAGGCTCCTTGTGGACCATTTGCTGTAAGATGAAAGCTCAGTTGTTCTTAGAGTAAAAAGACATCGCATTACAGAAACATTAATGATGCAACAGGCCAAACCCAGGCTAGAAAGCAGAAGAGAACCTCTGACTGGGCATAGCAATTGTTGAATTGCAAGGAAAATATGGAAAAATAATTACATATAGTAACACTAGAACTGTGACCGTTTCATGGATAATAGTCAGTAGCAGAAATCTTCAAAGTTATGTGTGTCTTCAACATTGTGGAGCAAAATCAAACCAGTAACTTGGCCAGTACTCTACCACAGCTCTTACTTCTAATTAAACTAGATGTTTGTCTCTATCAAGTTCTCTCTTTATCTAGATGGCAGGTATAACAGAGTGAGGATTTTTTAAATTCTGTTTTCATAATAAATACATGTTTTCAGGAAAAAAGATCCTAGCTGCCTTATTGTTGTAAGATTTGATAGGGAAGATAAATATTTTGAAATTAAAAAAAAATTAGGGATACTTTTATTCTATATCTGCTTCCGAAAAATAGAAGCCTTGGCCATAGTAATGAGTCTAGGATGTTGGCCTGAGCTGGGTGGGAGATAAGGGAGGAACATCTGCCTGGCCTCTCAGCTAGTGCTAAAAGGGATTAGAATAGATGCCTGTAGAGACATAGGTGGATCAAGAAGACAGAGGTAATGAAACTCAAATATAGAGAAGGTGGTTATAAACCAGATTCACAACAATGCAGCCATTCTCAAACTTTAGTGCAGCTAAGAATCTGGCATATTTTATAAGGTGCAGAGTCCTATGCAGCCTCTTTTCCAAGCCACCCTGGAGATTTGGAATAGACATCTTTAACCAACATGCATGGGAAAGACTATTTAAATGAGACCTCTGAAAGATACCTAAAGGGAAGTATATGTAAGAAAAATGAAGATACAATTCTGGGGAACTATTTAAGGCACATCATGTGTGTATGTGCCTGTGCACATACTTGTGTGTGTGTGTGTGTGTGTGTTTTCTTGGGAAGAAAGCGTGATTTTCCCCACTCTTTCTCTAACAATGTCTGATTCTAAATGGGGTAAGGAATCCAAAAATTTGAAAATACTATGTTACAGATATTATTCTATTAATGTATTTAGAGCTCATTTATACCCTAAAAGGTGAGTACTAATATTATGCATAATCTACAAATTGTAAAAAATACAAATAAGTAAAAAGATAAGGTGCAAAGAAGTTAGGTCACAAGCCCACAGTCACACACTTCAGAACTAGCAGAGCTGCTACCACTAACAGTTTGTCCTAGGGCCCTTGCTTGGCTAGGCTGCTTGTCCTCACACTACTCATTGACACTAGAATCCTATTGGACCCACTGGGATGCTGATGCTGATAGTGTTAGATGTTGTCGAAATAAATTAATTGACTAATTCATCATTTTTGAACATATACTGATAGATACTTTGCAAACTCAAAGGTGAATGACAAACTCCTTGGTGGGGAAAAAAAAAAAAGTAAAATCAATTAAAATCAGTCAATGGTCAATGCCATGGGATAGGACAGGACATGACATCATGGTGACATGGAAAAGAAATACCTACCTTGGACTTCGGAGGACTGAGAAGCATTTGGAGAGCATATCTCCAAGAAAGGACTCCCAATGGCAGTTTATGTAGGATGAGATTAGCCAGGCAGAGGATGGAGAAACCATGGACTCATGTGTAGAAATATGCAAAAGAATAGAAGAATGAAGGGTATTTCTGGAACTAAGAACAATTAGGTGAGGTTGTGGGATGGGGTCCATGGTGGGGCAGGGGTGGGGAAGTGGAAAAGGATCCAGAGCACAGGCAAAGACGTGGAGACCAAAGGACTTTGATTTTCATGTTAAGGAATCTGAACATTGTCTTTAATGCTATGGAGAAATTTTTAAGTGCAGATTCAGATTGCAGAAAGTCCAAGCTGACAGCATTAGGAAGAGTGGAATGAGAACAAGGCCTGGGAGATATTAGCTGAGAACAGTATAAGGATAAAGTAGTCTCAGCACAAACCAAGTAAAGAGTGAGTAGGATTTGGGTGATGGTGGAGATTAGGTTCTAGAAGAATAGACTAAACAGGGCTTCCTAAAATAGTTCATTGAAATGGTTTTTTGATCATATGAATTTAAAAATGGTGACTACTCTTAATTTTAATTCTTTAAAGTTTCCATTAAAACTTGAAATAAAAAAATAGGTTTAATTTGCTTAACACATTGTTCTCCAAATTGTCAAAGATGGCTTTTTCCCCTTGTCTGCGCCACCCCCCACTCTACCTTCCTTCGCTTCTTCCTCCTCCTCCTCTTGTTTTAAATTTTAGATAACACTTATTAACAGACTACCAAATTTATATTCCATGGAATACAGTTAATTGAAAACTTAGGAATGAAGGCTATTTAGGAGTTAAAATCTTCAGAACTTGATGACACTCCTGTGTTGAATGACAGTGATGCTTTTTACAGAAACTTTGGAATATAAAAAGTAAATTTGGTCACAATGGCATAAAGAGAGGACTCAACTTTTAACTTACTGAATTTAAGATGCTTGAACAACATCTAACTGGGTATACCTCAGTTCATTAGTTGTTCAAAATTGTATTTCAATTTTAAGAGCCAGTTTAATAAAATGTTTTTCTCTCTCACTCACTCACCTACACACACATATACATATATGTATTTATCTGAGGCACATACTACATGTAGGAATGAGGGGATTATGCAGCATGCATATATGAAGGATCCCCCTTCCTCAAGAAATTGTATTTTTTTCCTTATTGCCGTCTGTCTGTACAGACACACACATACACACACAATTTTGATGAAAGTAATATTTTTAAAACTTCAAACCTCAACAAAGGAAAAGAAATCTGCATCTTCAATAAGTTAAATTTTGAAAAATTTATGTAACCATCTTTTTTCTCTGAAATAAATCTTCAGGGAAGCATTCTGTACAGGTAGAAATAACAAAAAAAATACTGTTTATTACCATTCATATCACTCAGAAGGAGCCAGTAGTCTGTCAGGGTGATGTCAACCATGAGAAATTCCAATTCAGAATAGTAATCTTTTGAGAAAGATAAAAGTAATGGAAATATTGGCTCAAAATTGAAATGCCCCTAAAATGCTGCAACATTAATGAGATGTATATCATAGAAAAGAGGGTTTCACCTGAGTAATCCCAAGTGAACAGGTCAAATTGCTTATGCAGACTAAACGTAACTTTAGAGCTTTTCTTGGAATAATAAATATATATATTTGTTTAGGAACTTACCTAACTCAGTAATATAACTCAGTCTAGAATCATATACATTCTAACGTATGGAAGATAAGGAAAAATAATGACAACAGTGATGATGCACCTTACAATAAGCGTACTTGGTAATTCAGAATAGAGACATCCTCAACGACTTTAGGTTTTCTTAAGGCTCAGGACAGGGGCTCCAGCTAGAGCAAGAGTTGACTAGCTATGAAAGAAAATCTTTAAAGACCATTAGCACAGAAATGAGGCTTTCTCATTGATATATTCAGAAGAATTGAAAAGACAAATTTTAAATAGGGGTTCTTTTGAGAGAATGTGGGCACTTACGTGCAACATTTTATATCTGGATAAAGTTCTGAAATATTTGTCTTT
Source organism: Eulemur rufifrons (assembly GCF_041146395.1). Classification (NCBI taxonomy): domain Eukaryota; kingdom Metazoa; phylum Chordata; class Mammalia; order Primates; family Lemuridae; genus Eulemur; species Eulemur rufifrons. The sequence continues at coordinate 109,316,804 of NC_090984.1, read as the reverse complement.
ATTTTCCATTAATAGGGAAGCTATCCATTATTATAAAACCTAAACGCATTAGGTTAAGTGCTATTTTATTGGTTATTAAAGTAGAATTAGCTACTTTACCAAATTTTATGTGTCTAAGTATAATTGAATTTGTAAAATAGTAGCTTTTATTTGCAACATTAATAAAATGCATTTTGGGGTAAATCCCTAGACATAATCATAGGTAAAGTGAAATACCAGAAAGCACACTGTGTCCACAGACACGGACATGACTTCTAATCACAGCTTTGTCACTCACCGAACAGCCAAACAATTCATCGTTTGTCGGCCAAGTGAAGGAATGTCCCTGAGCTGTTTTTCTCATTGATAAAATAGGGGATGTGGGCCAGGCAGAGGTTTTCCAGCCTGTCTGTGCATGAAGAACACCTAAGGAGGTTTAGAAAATGCAGATTTCCAGAAAACTTCCTTCAGATGAGCTTAGAATATCGTTTTTAGACATTTACCTTATATGGTTTAATAAATAACCAAATTTAAAGCATACTGGATTAGAAGCGTTGTAAAATTTCTCCTTTCTAAATTCCATAGTGAGTATTTAAAATATTATGTGGCATTTGGAAAGCGAGTTGGGGAGTGAACAAGGAATTATTTTCTGACTTACATACTTAACACTTTCTACAAGATAGGCTGAAATTGCCACAGAATTCATCCCCAAGCTCGTATTGCTAGTTACGGTGGTTAAAACTTATAACTGATTTGGAGATGAGAGGTTCGGCTCTTCACCCGTTCTGGAAGTACAGTGTCACCGACACCAACAAGGAGCATATATCTGACAACCAGTGTTGAATTATATGTAGCCGTAAAGATATAAATCATTACAGCCTTGATTGAGAATAGTTTGGCAATATATGCTAAAAGATTTAAGATGTGCGAACTGAGCAAGTGATTTCACCTCTTTAAATTTAAACTAAGAAAATAATCAGGCAGATACATAATGAGGAGATATGATGAATTGGGGTTATTTATAATAGTAAAAACAAGTTGGAATTAAGCAAAATGTACAACACAAGGTTTAAATCAGTGTTTTCTAAATAACCTGGGGAGCTTGTTAAACCCAGAGATTCTAAGACATTTTCCAGGAGATCCTGATACAGTAAATCCAGGATAGGGCTCACGACTGTATATTTTTAACAAATTCTCTAGGTGCTTTTTACGATCTGGTAAATTTGGAGATCATTACATTTGCTAAATGATGTTGAGAAATAAAATGCCATGTAACAATTAGTACGGAGCTGTATATATTTATATTGTCATTGAAGGCTTTTAGGATATATACTAGGTTTTGTTTTGTGTTCTTAAAAAGGTTAAATTACACAAATAAGCACCTGTTTTTGTCAAATAAGCTATGTATTTATTGGAAAGATCTGGAAGGATTTAGTAGTGTTATCTCTGGTAGAGATCAGGGAGGCATTTGTTTTCCTTTCTTTCCTATTTACCTCTCTAAATTGAGTTTTTCTCAGCAATTAACATGCACTGCTGATGTCACTTAAAAAATAAAAAGAAAGAAAAGTACAAAAGAAAAGGAGCTCTGGGCTGGAGTACTGCGCTGGCTGTGCATTTTGGAGGGCAGGTGTTAACTCTTGAGTCTCATTAAACGCAGGGTAATGAGACAGAGAGCAGAGGTGCAGGACTCTTCACCTACTTCCCCCGAGTTTGCTGCAGGCAGCTCCTGCTCTGATTCTTGCATTTACATTTGCGTGTTCTCTTATAAGGTCAGCTCTGAGTTTATCTAAAAATGCTTTTCCAGAAGCAATTGGGAAGAGGGATTCAATTCCATCAAAATAATAAGGTTCAGCTCAGTGTCTGCTAAATTAGTACCTTTTAGTAAAGATTTTAATTTTAAGTGAATTTAATCCCTGCATGGCAGTATCTAAAAATATATTTACTTAGCCCATTGCCATTTTAGCCTGTTGCCATTTGTTTGGACCTGAGCAGAGACACAGAATAGCTGAGCCTCACTTAGCCCTACACAAAATGACCCTTATAACACAGATTCAACAGAATTGGGCTTATAGTCAGTTTCGACTGAACATTTCTTTCCTCTAGAAAGAACAGAGAGAAGCTTATTTGCATTATAAAGAAAGGCTTTGGTGGATTTTATTTTCTACAGCCCATTTAAAAAAAAAAAAAAAAAAAAAACATACAGAAGTATTCCCAAGAAACGCAAAGATGAGTGAAACCCTTCTGAAATGAATCTGTTGTAAAACAAAATATTTTGGCAAGTTGCTTTTAGAGTGCAGAGATTAACTACTTACTCTTGTGAAATGCTTTGAAGATAAAAAGCATTTTCTAAAAGCTTAGCATTATTATTCTAATTATTATTATTCCTTTTAAGCATTCATTAAAAACAACTCACTATACATATTAACCAGCTTAGTAGCAAGCTTTTATTTCCTTCTTTTTAAATACAGAAATGCAGGTGACTCAGTCTTGAAGCATGTCCTTGCTCTCTATGTAGAGTTCTGTACTTGCTTAGAATTTTATGAAACTTGTGGGCTTGAGAACAAAATGATGGATATATATAGTCATAAAGTGGTGTAATGGACATTGGAAACTAAGAAGAAGGGAGTTTAGGAGGGGGGGTGAGGGATAAAAAAATACCTATTAGGTACAATGTACACTATTCTAGTGACAGGTACACTAAAAGCCCTGACTTTAGCACTATACAATTCCTCCAACGTAACAGAAAACACTTATACCCCGTAAATCTATTGAAATAAAAAAAGAGTCCAGCTTCCACTGTAAATTTAGTTTGTGACTTTACAAACGTGTTGAAGTGTCTCAGCTCATATTCTTTGGAAGTTTAACACTTTTTAACCTGTTGGTTCGGTTAGAATTGGAGTCAATTTTCACATGAAAAAGTTTATTCTATGACATTAATTTGTAGAAGAATAAAAGTCAAAGGTCAAGGGGCATTAGTTTTGATGGAAATAAGTATAACTAATATGAATCAAATCTGCTCTTCCTCTCTTGGGATCAGACTTGAACATAGCTTTCTTCAAGCACGTTTCTTCTCCTCTCTGTAATTGAGGTCATCCTAAACAATAATTTTCAGGGATCAGAAAACTGAAAAAATGTACACTGTCTATATCAACTAAAATTTAATATGGCAAATATGGTCATTGTTCCTAAAATCACTAAATAAATACTATAACCATTATAGAGATTAATTATGACTAAGAGTCAATGAGGGGAGAGGGTGTCGATGAGTTAAGTCCATACCTGGATGCTTTAATAAAATATTGCTGTAGTATCAACTACAGTTATCCCATCAAAGAATGAGGCTAGGCTTTTTAAGAATACACAATGACTTAGAGATTAGATATAATAAATTCTTCTTCTCAGAATGGACACCTGAAGAAAGTCCATTACAGCAAGCCATAGAAGATCAAAACAGCTTAAGAATATTTTAGTGGCCTGGGCTATAACATTGTGATACATGGAAACATTATGTTTCTCTTTACCAGTGTCCTCATTTCAAGAATCTTAGAAGTTACATCTGCTAGGATGCATCTCTGCATATCTAATGTGACTAGGACTAGTTACGTGACATTAATAAAAAGATCAGTGTTGTTGGCAGTCCAATAGAGAATCAAAGGGAAAAAAAGAGATGTTTAGAAAATGCATCATCTAATATTTTCAAACTAGGAAAAAATAGCCAGGGATAAAATACCAGGAGAAATAAACCAAGGCCTATGTAGACCCGTACTAAACACAGAAGTTCTACATACTTTTTTTTTGAATGTTCATTCAATGAATGTTTATTGGTACCTGCCGTATACTAGCACAGCACCAAGAATTGGAAAATTAAATGCTATTTCAGTTCGGGTTAGTGAAGGAGACACACACATAATTATGCCAAAACCGAAAAGTTTTATAATTGATGCACAGTTACAATGCAATGAGTACACTAAAGCAAGGCTTACTAACTCTTAAAGGGCTTGAGGAAGGTTTTAGGGGATTTAACATTTTAGGTGGCTTTTGAATTCTGCACAAGAGCTATTTTTTAAATTTCATTTCTAAAGCTTTTTTTTTTTTTGCTGCAGAAGAGAGAACAGATTGCTTGTTGAATTTATAGAAAATGTACCCACCTGTGTAAATACCACCATGATCAAGATATTAAACATTATCAGCATTCCTGGAGCCTCGAGAGTTCCCTTATAGAAGTGTTCCCTTTCCAAAAAGAGATAACTCCTATCTGATTTCAACATGTTTCAGGTGGAGAAAATGTTTGGTAGAGAATAAAAGAATCGAGGCAGAGAAAATGCCTTGTACCAACATTAATAGATAAGAAATGGAGATAACACATATTGGAAATAATGGATAGATTATATATGTGTATGGGTGAGATAACTGATGGGCCTGAGAATAGTTTGGAAAAATATTAATGCTGTGCTTAGCATTTTGTTTTATTTTTAGTCCATCATACTGTGAAATAAACTAAGTTTTTGGTATAAAGTTCTATGGATTTTGATAAATGTATGGATTCGTGTAACCACTATCACAGTTAGTATTCAAAGCAGTTTCATCACTTCTCCATACTTTGCTTATATTATCACTTTGTAGTCATGCCCTTCCCTCACCCGCAATTCTCATGAATCAATGACAAGTTCTTCACTACTACATTTTTATCCCGATTTTGTGACATAAAAGAGGGATCTTAAAGTATGCCACCATTTAAGCATAATGCATTAAAAATCCTTCCAAGTTGCTGTATTAGCAGTTCATTTCCCTACATCTTTGAGTGGTAGTTTACTTTATGGATATACCACTTTTTTTTAATCCATTTACTTGGTGGAGAAACATTTGGTTTGTTGCCAGTTTTTGGTGACCATGAATGGAGTTGATATAAACATTTCTAGACACGTTTTCACATGAACATAAGTTTTATTTCTCTAGTGTAAATAGTCAGGAGTGGGATTGCTGGATCAGTTATCATTTAACTTGACAAGAAATCAGCAAACTCTTTTGCAGAGTGGTTTTTTCAAATTTACTTCATGTCTTTTGAACCTCTGCTGCTAGGTACATACACATATATCGTTTATTAATTGTTATGATTTTTTGTGAACAGACTTGCTTATCATTATGCAATAATCTCTCCAGCACTAGTAATATTTCTTCCTCTGGATTCTACTTTGATATTAATATAGCCATTCAAACTTTCATTTGGGTTTGCATGATGTATGCTTTTCTATCTTCTCTTTATCCTAATTTTTAAATTATATTTCAAGTGAGTTTCCTTTTTTCAGTTTATAACATAGCCATTTAATCCATTCTAAAGCTTTTAGTTGGTGTGTTTAGACCATTTACATTTAATGTATTTTTTTGGTATATTTGGATTTAGGTCTACAATTTTATTTGTTTTCTATTTGTAATCTGTGTTTTTCATTATCATGCCTTTTTGAGTTATTTGAACTTTTTTTTGTCTTTCATTTTAATTTTCTAAGAATCTTTTACTGTATCTTTTGAATAGTGGTCTGTGGTTTTTCTCACATTCTACCCATAATCTATATTTTACCATTTCAGGTAGGAATGTGAAAACCTTACCACACACAATATGGTTCCTTTTACCTTCTCCCCTTTGTGTTACAGTTGTCTTACATATTACATCTACGCACATTAATGACTCCATGAGAAAATGTTTTTTAACTTTTGCTGTGAACTATCAAATATATCTTAAAGAACTCAAGAGCAAAACAATATTCTATTAGATTTACCTAGATATTTACCATTTCTTTTGTTTTTTCCTTCGTTTCTGAAATTTCAAGTTTTATTATGAAATCACTACCCTTCTCTTTGAAAAACTTCCTTTAGCAATTCTTTTAGAGCAAATCTGTTGGCAATGGATTCTCTTGGTTTTCTTCACTGAGCATATCTATATTTCACCTTTATTTCTGAAGGAGATTTTACAGAATAGTGAATTCTGGGTTGACAGGTTTTTTAAAATTTCATTTCAGTGTTTCAGAAATGTCATGGCATTTCTTTCTGATTCATGGTTTCTAATGAGAAAGCTGTGGTATTCAAATCATTGCTCCCCTATAGGTAATATCTTTTTTCTTGAGTTGTTCACAAAGTTTTTTTCTTTGTCTTTAGTTTTTATCATCTTGATTATTATATGATAAAAAGTTTCCTTACGACACTCCTTATATGTTCCATACATTTACCTCTTGATTATTTACTATCTTTTATTGTTCTATAGTTGTTTCCTGAACAGGAATTTTGTCTTTTTAGTGAGATTTCAATTACCTGAGGAGAGGGACCAAGATTTTGTTTCTTCTTTGTTTCCATAAAATATTGTAGGTAATTCATAAAGGCATCTCCAGTAGAAATAGATTAACAAATACACAAATAAATACACAAACAAAATGTATCGTGGCTGAGAGAGGAGCAAGCATGCTCCTTTAATTGAACCCAGGAGAGGCTGGAGAAGATACCCAACATAAAGTCAGACAGCCAAGTACTGATGGCAAGGAGAGATAATGAAGCTTAAGTGTGAATGGCGCTCAAATAGATGTAGAACATTCCCTTTGGAATAGAGCTTTTCTTTGGCTATTAAAGGATAATTAGTCATTGCTTAGAAGATCAAAGAATCCAAGACTGTGGCTATAGATACTAAACAGACAAAACACTGACCACTTATGTTTCAATTTGTAAACCATTGCAGTGCAAATCCGTCTCTCTTTAGTTATACTCAGACATTATAGCAGTACCATTAGCAGGATCATCTTGGAACAGGAAAGAAAAAGAAATGTGTGTGCACAAATAGAAACTAATCCTCATTATTCAGTTTTTATAAAATCTCTGCTTCTTTAAATGAAGCACAAATTGGTATTCAGCCTTTTATTTTCCATAATATTCTGAGTTTAGCCATTTTAGCATTTATTACACTGCACTGACATTATTGATTTTTATTCTACTTCCCATGTTCTTTGAGTTAGAACACCATCACATTTATCTTTTTTGACTTAGCATATAACTGAACACCTGATATTAATTAATTAATTAATATATTTATTCATGTATGTATTGAGCACACAAAAATGCACCAGACATGCACTGGGCATTAGGAATTCAATAGTTAACAAAGTATAGAATGGTTGAACTGAACTTTATCTCAGAATCTATCTATATATAAAGAAGAAAAAATAGCATAAAAATGTACATAAACAAAAATAACAATATAAATCAGAGTACTTATCAATCAACTATAAAATATACACTCATTAAGTTCTGAAAAAATAAAATTAATTATATTAAAAATGTGGTGCCTTCATCACTGATATTTAAAAAAAATAAGTAACTTACAGGAAACTAAACTAAAAATTGAGAAACTAATTTTGCCTATATTTCTATCCTTTGGGAAGCACCTATTATTAAAGGTAGTATACATAGTGTTGCAAAACATAGTCAGGCTATGGATGTTCAATTTCTGACTCTTCCATTTATTGCTTGTTTGACTTATAATAGTGCCCTATATTTAGATTTTCCATTTATAAAATGGGGATGATGATAATAGTACCTAACTCATAAGGTATTCTGTCGTGGGGAGGGTTAAAATGGTAATATATGTAAAGTGTTTAAAATGATTCCAGTAACATAGCAAGCTCTCTCTTAGAGCTAGCTATTTCTTAATCTGTAATTTTCATGTCTGAATAAGTGGAAGGAAGAGGTAAAATATGAAAAAAAAACTATCTTTATGTTTATACTTAATATATTTATGTCTAGAAAGCCTCAGTAGAAAGAATTCAGTCTTCAATGAAGATAAACATAGGTATGGAATTTTAAAAAGAATTTTGTCATGAAGAAACAGGGATTGGACTTGTGATTCAGAGTTATCTCCATGCCTGGTGCATATCTGAATTAACTAATATGTATATAGAGAAAAAAGAGTCTTCCAGTAAAGGAATGTGGGGAGTAGTAATGATTGGGTTTTTATTCAGACACTTCCTAGGACTGAAGCTTCATTTATAGGAGGGAAATTTCAGGAGGGGCTTATAGGGTCCTCTGAAGAGAATTCTAACTTCATCCCTGGGATGAATGCCACTTGATCTTCATGGATTATTTTTTGATGTGCTGTTGAATTCAGTTTGCTAGTATTTTGTTGAGGGGTTTTGCATGTATGTTCATGAGAGATATTGGTCTATAGGTTTCTTTTTTATTGTGTCCTTTCCTTGTTTTGGTATCAGGGTTATATTGGCTTCATAGAATGAGTTAGGGAGGATTTCTTCCTTCTTGACATTATGGAACACTTTCGGTAGAATGGGGGCCAATTCTTCTTTTCAAGTCTGGTAAAATTTGGCTGTGAATCTTTCTAGTCCAGGTCTTTCTTTTATTTGGAGGATTATTAGTACTGTCTCAGTCTTGCTACTTGTTATTCTTTTGTTCAGGATTTCTACTTCTTCCTGATTCAAGTGTGAGAAGTTGTGTGTTTCCAAAAATTTATCCATTTTCTCTAGATTTTCTAGTTAATGTGCCATAGTGTTTTTCACAGTAGTCACAGATAATCTTTAGTATTTCTGTGGTATCGGTTGTAATGTCTCCTTTTACATTTCTGATTAACCTTATTTGAGTCATTTATCTTCTATTTCTGGTTAATCTAGCTAAAGGCCTATCAATTTTGTTTATCTTTTTACAGTATCAACTTTTTGTTTTGTTGATCCTTTATATTATTTACTTGGTTCCCATTCTTTTTTTTGTTGTTGTTCTGCTCTGAGCTTTGTTATTTGTTTTCTTTTGCTAGCTTTGGGTTTGGTCTGTTCTACTTTTTCTATTTCTTTGAGGTATGACTTTAGGTTGTTAATTTGTGATCTTTCTGGCTTTTTGATCTAAGCATCTAAGGCTGTGAACTTCTCTCTTAACAATGCTTTTTGTGTATCCCATAGGTTTTGGATGTTTGTGTCATGTTTATAGTTCAGTCTGAAAAATATTTTGAATTCTATCTTAATTTCATCATTGACCCAAGGATCATTCAGCAAAAAATTGTTTGATTTCCATGGCTTTGGGTAGATTTGAGAGTACCTCTTGAAGTTGATTTCTAGTTTTATTTTACTGTGCTCTGAGAAGATACATAGAATGATTTCAATTTTTCTGAATTTGCTGAGACTCATTTTGTGAGCGAGCATAGGATCTATCTTGAAAAATGCCCCATGTGCTGATGAGAAGAATGTATATTCTGCAATTTGGGGCAGAATTTTCTGTACATGTCTGTTAGGTCCACTTTTTCTATAGCTAGGTTTAAGTCCAGTGTTTTTTGTTGTTGTTGTTGATATTTTGCCTCGTTGATTTGTCCAGTTCTGTCAGTAGAGTATTGAAGTCCCTAGAAATTATAATGTTGCTCTTTATTTCTTTAATTAGATGTAGTAGCATTTGTTTTATGAATCTGGGAGCTTCTGTGTTAAATGCATATATATTTAGAATCATTATATCTTCTTGTTAACTTATTCCCTTTATCATTATATAATGACTGTCTTTGTCTCTCTTTTTTGACATTGTTGATTTAAAGTCTATTTTGTCTGATATGAGCATAGCTACTCCTGCTTGCTTTTGGTTTCCACTCATGTGGAATATTTTTTCCAATCCCTTTACCTTGAGACTATGAGAGTCTTTACGAGTTATATGGGTTTCTTGAAGAGAGCATATTCTTGGAGTGTGTTTATTCATTCATTCAGCCAGTTTATATCTTTTAATGGAGCACTAATACTGTTTATATTCAATGTTAGTATTGATACGTGAGATACATTCTGTTCATCATGTTGAATGATACGTAGTTGCTTTGTTTTCTTCCTTGTATTACTGTTATAAGTGTTGTGAACTTTAACTTTTGGGTGTTTTTACACTGGGGGATATTGATTGCTTGGTTCCATGTATAGAGAACTTTTAAGCATTTCCTATAGGGCAGGTCTAGTGTTGAAAAATTCCCTTAGTGTTTGCTTGTCTGGGAAAGATTTTATTTCTCCTTCATTTATGAAACTTAGTTTTGCAGGATATAAAATTCTTGGCTTCCAGTTATTCTGTTAAGAAGGAAAATGGGACCCAAATCACTTCTGGCTTGAATGGTCCCTTTTGAGAGGTCTCCTGTTAGTCTGATGGTTTTTCCTTCACAGGTAACTTGCTGCTTTCATCTTGTATTGTGTCCATTTATGATTGGGGGCATTTTGAGAAATATCATGACCTAGATTTACATTAGGAAGGAAGCCAATATGTATCAGGAAAGTCTTTCAAATGTCTCAATTACTATACTTCTGACATTGAGGTGAAAGCAGATTGTAAAGAAAAACATATTCCTTATAGTGTCCTAATATTCTTAGTGGAAAGGTTTTCTTGCCTTTTGAGTTGATCTGATTTATGTTTGGAAATGTCCTCATCTGATTTAGTGAGGAGTGCTCAGGGACAATAGAGTTATAGCCATCTTCAGAACCAGGCTGTTAAAGCTGGCATGCTCAGACAAGATGTTAAGTGTTTCTATGTCTTGATATTGGATTATAAATGTCTTGGGAGGGTATTGTGGGTTGAATCGTATCCTACTCCCTACCACCCTCAAAAAAGACTGACTCACAGTACCTCAAAATGTGAGCTTATTTAGAAATAGATTCTTTATAGAGGTAATCAATTTAAAATAAGGATCCAATATGACTGGTGTCCTCATACAAAGGGTGGATTTGTACACAGAAATAGACACACACAGAAGAAAGATGATGTGTAGACACAGGGAGAATGCAACTTGAAGATGAAGGATTGGAATGATGACATACACAACAAGGATAACAAAATATTGCCAACAAACCACCAGAAGCAGGAAGAGAAAGGATTCTCTGATAGGTTTTAGAGGCAGCATTTCCCTGCCGACACCTTGATTTTAACTTCAAGCAGCCCGAACTGTGAGACAATATATTTCTGCTGTTTTAAGTCAACCCATTTGTGGCACTTTGTTACAGCAGCCCTGGGAAACTGCTACAGCCAGCAAATATTTATTTCTTGGGAGGGTCATACTGTTAGTCAGATTCTTCAGGGATATTTGATCCAAAAATGATGAGGAGTCACTGTATTTGAGCAGCCTGCAGAACTGCCTCAGCATGTATTTAAGTTTTAACATTTTTGTTTTTCCAGGTCTTTCTAAGGCCTTACTCAAAGTATGTGAGAATATCTGAAAGGACTAAGTCCTTTCTTGTTTTTACAAATTACAAATAATTAATCTTACAATAAGTACTTTTCACAAATTAAAGAAAGGTGCAGGCCTTATGATAAAGAGGATTGCAAATATTTATCAATTAAGCCAATTTTTAAATTTAGATTATAAATTAAGTCAATGCATATTCATTTTAGAAAATTGGTAAAATATAGATAATTATAAAAATTTGAAACCATCATCCATGAAGTTATTAACTCCTGTTTACCTGTTTATATAGCGTGTTGTTTCCTTTGGTCACGGGGCTGTATTTTTATAACAGAATTGTCCTGCTGGGGTTGAATCTCTGTAGAAATGTGGCCAGACAAGAAGATCCCTGCTGTCCACGTGACTCTGGGCTAGAGATGCCCCCATACCTCTCTTGGAGAAGAATGGGAGGAAAGAGATCCTTCAAGGCTCTCCAGGGACTATGTGGAGAGAGACAGGGGAAAGAGTTTTAGAAGCTGCTGGTTGTGAAGAATATGAGAAGAGGAAAAGAAATTTGTAGAAAAACGTTTATGGATTTTGTTCATGGGATAGACTGTGTGAACATCTGTGCTACTTATGGGAACTGTAGTAAAGTCCTTTATATACACACACTTGCCCTCATTTCTCTTTTTTTATTTAATACAAGTTCCTGAAAAAAGGACCATTGGGTCAAAGATATTAACATCTTTATGATCCTGATACAATTTTCAAGCTGATTTCCAGAAAGACTGTTCCAAACTATACACCAGTATTGTGTAAAAGTAAAAGTGCTATTCTCTCAGTGCCTTAATCAGCATTGAGAGTTCTTTTCTTTAAAGAATTCCAATTTAAGAGGCAAAAAGATGGAATTTTATTGTTTGAATATTCATTTTTAATTATCAGTGATGCTGAATGTTTTATTCTTGTTAACCATTTTTGTTTATTTGTTTGAGATATGTTATTCATCTTCATTTCCCATTTTGCTTTCTTAATCTACATTTTTTTAATTTTTTTCATGTCCATTTTTTTCAAATAACAAAATTATGTGTGTTTGTGAAACAGTCAAGCCATATAGAAATGCATAAAGACAATATTATTCCCTTTCAATCACACTCCTTGGAGTACTGTTTAAGTATGCATACCCTGCTCACACTTGAATAAATATATGCAGGCTGATAAACAGGTATATATTTTATTGTTATTTTGCTTAGCAATTTTACTACATACATGACTCCGTAGCTTGCATTTTATACTTAATATTTCAGGTTGAAACTAGGAACCTATGTCTAGGTCAATTACCATACATGTAACATTTTTAATAGTTGCATATTTTTGAAAGAATATACTAAAATGCTTAAATCATTTCTCTTTTCATGGATAGTCAAAGTATTTTTGATTTGTTTATTTATTTGTTTCTTTTGGGTCATGATAAATAATACTGGAAAAGAACAAACACATACATTTGTAAGCACACACATATTTGTATGTATTGTTACTTTCAGTTCTATACCTTGGGCTCCCTCACAGGTGAATTCTAAATGAACGATGAGGGTGTAATTCACCAAAAAGCCAGTGAGTTGGGGTGCTAATAGAAAGCCTGAGAGGGTACATACATTTTTGCACACAAAATGGCAGTGTTCTTTACAGATGTGAAGAAATTTGGGCATTCTGTATACTCACTAAAATCCATTGCTGGTGTTCCCCAAGAAAACTTTTAAAAAGCTAAATCACTCAATATAAAACTGTTGTGGATTTTGATTTCTTACTCTGACCTTGGTATCTTCTATGAAGTAAACCTTGTTCATCTTTTGAAATAAGAAGGTCTAAAAAAATGGCAGGAAGTGAGGCAGGAAAGAATAAAATTTTCTTTTAGTTTTGAAAAGTCCAGATTTTTTGGTCTTCCTTAGAACTTTGATATACTGCAATGCAAAGGAAGTAAATGAAGAGTGTATCTAAAGTCAATTCTGTCTCCAGTTATTTTCCATTTAAATTACAGTGGTAGGGAAGTTTACAAATTAGAAAAATGCACTTCTGATCAGAGGATAGAAGGAGGGCAGTATTTTAAAAGTTGTATTTAAAATAGGTCAAAATAGCTGTGGTCTGAGTAGTTTAGACTTAAACCATTTTAAACATCAAATGTGTCCACTGAAGAAAATAGCGTCAGTGTTGCAGGGTAGATCTAAATAGGAGGTCACCTACATACTACAGCTGAATCAATCACCTGTAAGTGCCTCACATCTGTGGTTCTTAACTAGAAGTGTGCTTCAACATCACCTGGGGTTCTTGGGCCAAAACACGTGAGCTGAAATGTTGATTAGGCAGTTGGTACTCAGTATTTATGTTTTGAAAAAGCTTCTCAAGTTATTGTTATGAGCAATTATAAATTAAGAACCACAGCCTAAAATGTTTCTGGAAGTAAACTCCCTGGATTGCCTGAATCGCAATCACTGTAAGGATTAAAAATACACATTCCCGGGTCCACCTTCAGATTTCTATTCAATATAATAAGAATGAGGCTTGAGAATCTGGACTTTGGACTCTGGATGAGAATCTGGTCTCGTAGACCCTGTTGGTTATTCACACTGAAGTTTCCAAAACACTGGACCTACATAATACAATAACAACACTAAAGGAAATTGGTCTTATTGTTCTGGACAAATTGCAAATGAGTTGACATATAACCATAGAGCCACTACCAAGTATGAACACTGGTTGTAAGATTTTACAACCTGATATACTCAGTTAAAGTTACTAAGAGATACATCTTTAAAGATGAAAGCTGCTTGAATAATAGTGGGTATGGGTACCGGTTTCCTAACTGGTGATGTTACCACAAGGAGTCCAGCTGCTAAGATCATATCAGCATAGCCACCGGGCATCTGTGCTAAGATTCTTCTTGTTGCAAGTGATACTAAAGCTGGCAAAAACCAATTTGAGGATTTAATTTAAACAATTTAAGAGGATGCAAAGACGAATCATCATAAAGAGGTAAGATTCTCTCATGGAATCTTTTATTCCCAAGGTCAAATCTCTGGGAGAGAGAATTTGGGTAAGGATCCCACCTCTGATCCCAAATGTGTGGGAAGGCTAGGTCATAACTGCTTTGGCAGTTCCCAAAGCAGAGGAGTTGGGTTTGATTTCTGAATTAAGAATTTAAGAACTATGTTGATGAGACCCATAACACTGTGGTCAAACTAAATATGTTTACAAATGCACACACACACACACACACACACACGACTACAACCTATATAATATGAATGCAGCCTTATTATCTCAAAAATGTCTGCTCCTAAGGACTTTGCATGCTCTTTACATCACTGCATGAAGGATCTCTGTTACCATCAACCATCTACCCTATAATCACAATTACTAGCCCTCCCAGTCTTCTAAGATAGTAAGTTTTAAACTTTGTAAATGACCTAGGGTATCTTGTGAAGATGCAGATTTAAATTTAGAAGCTGCTAGTCTGCATTTCTAACAAGCTCCCAGCTAAGGCTGTTGCGGGTACTCACTGGACTACACTTTGAGTTGTGAGGTCCTAAGGATGCACCCCCCCCCACTTTAGCTATCATCATTTATTTTAAAAAATCTCATCATCTATAAATTTTGAGTGAGGGTATCTTACAAACCCTATTTGTCTGGTCAATGTCAGTTCTACTACCTGAATCTCCTTGCCTCTCTACCATTGACCAACCAGTGGATCCCTTACTTTCTTCTCTTCACACACTGCAAAAGGGTATTCCTCTTATTCTCCACCCCGGCAACATTTTTCTCCTTAATTGGTGGGAAAAATAGCTTCTGTCAAAATGTATTTCTAAGAAGCCTGTGCCCTTTGAAAAAATCACATTATCTCTGTTGGGTTTTCCAGATTTCCCTCTTTAGTCATTTGGAACTAAAAAAGATTGAATATGTAGTTGTGTGTAGAGTGCAGGCTGCCTTTGACTTGCAAAGGAACATCACAGTGATAAAACTCTACTGACCCCAACCATCTCATGAGCTTTTACACATGCACAAACAGGTGACACATAGCATTAAACACAGAGGGGTGGTTCTCAGCTGCAATGTTCAGACACACAGCATGTCAAACAGAAGTGCAATTAATTAATTACTCTTATTAATTTGTTAGTAATAGTAGTGAAATATACCAAACTTTGCAATTAGTTTTTCTTTTAATCTGTTACGGTGAATTCTAGCTTAGAATTCTGTCTATATGGTGATGTTATGTTAATTCATTTACTTGTTTGTTGTCCAAACATGTTTTTGAGAATTTTTTAAAAGAATGGAATTTGTCTTGGACTCTGTATTTATGCACATATGATTATCCTCTTTTTTTTTTTCTGTTGCAGGAGATTAAATATAACTGCCGGCCCATAAGTGCCAAGCATGTTTATTTTCTGCACTAAAATTTCTAATTATTTAGGTTCTGTTTGAAAGATCCAGCCCACATCAGCTTATGCATCCGAAAAGGGAATATAGTTTATTTTCCTCCACAAATGTATCCTTCAAACATTTGAGGCATTATCAGAGAGAAAGTTCTCTCTGTTTTGGGCATCTAAGCAGTAGTCTTCCTTGGCCAATATGCTTCCTTCTTCCTTCTCAATTCAATCAGATCAACATCTAGCATTATACTTTATGTGAGGCTCTGCTCACCCCCACAGCTCATCCCAAAGAGAGTTCTCCATCTTCTTCAGTAGTATTTTAAACCACATTGAACTCTCTGATCTCTGAACTCATAAAGTCCCTTTAATTAAGATTACCAGCAGATGTTCTATTGTTTTCTATTTGTTAGTCTAATTTTTCAGAATGGATTGCAAGTGCACTGAGGATGTAATCAGGTAATGGATTCATCCCCTATTGTGGTAGGCTCAGAACTAAGCCATAAGAGCAACTTTGTAGCTTGTAATTTATTTTATGAATATCTAATGAATGGAGTCCTACTTTTTGAAAATAAACAGAACACATACAGCTGAAATTTTGGTTCAGAAAGGGTGTGTTAATTAGAAATAAAATTAATGCATAGGTGGCATTTTATCTCAATGGTTTGTTCACAGTGTGTACTAAATTCAAGCTAATTTGATTCTTCTTTTTCCTCTAGTTTGTTCTTTGTCTTCAGTGAGGAGTAAGATCATTAAAACCTACAGATTTTAAGAATTTCTAAAGTAATTTCTCTGACTGAAAGTAGAATAAGGAATTCAATAATGCAAAAATATATCTGCAATTTCTATCCAATTTTTTTCCCAAGAAGAGTATAGATAATTTTTGACAGAAAACTAAAAGTTTTATCTTTATCCTTCTTTACTAATTTTAAATAACACATGAAGAAAAAAACAATGTAAAACTGAACTTTCTCAATTCGTGGAAGAGGCCAGGCATGGTGGCTTATAACTATAATCCTAGTACTCTGGGAGGCCAAGGCAGGAGGATCTCTTGAGCTCAGGAGTTTGAAACCAGCCTGATAAGAGTGAGACCACATCTCTACTAAAAATAGAAAAAAATTAGCTGGTGTGGTGGTATGGGCCTGTTGTCCCAGCTAATTGGAAGGCTGAGTGAGGAGAATTGCTTGAGCCCAGGAGTTTGAGGTTGCAATGAGCTAGGCTGACACCCTGGCACTCTAGCCTGGGTGACAGAGTGAGATGGTGTCTCAAAAAAAAAAATTGTGGAAGAAAATATTGACTTTCATTTATAGAAGTCATAAGCTCTACTGAACCCTGAGAAATGATTTCATGGCTTCTCAACACCTTAAATCTCTTTCAAAGGAAATGTTAATAGAGGCACCAAAAAAAAAGGGGAAAGCACAATAACTGTTTGATGGAAAATGTCTCACATATGACTTATGATTGTTAATGTCTAGGGAAGAGTTTTTTTGGTGTACATTTTATTTTCTCTTTGTCTTTTGCCTCCTTCTCCTCTTCCTCTTCCTCTTCATCATGATAATCTTTGTGTTTACTTTGTTCTTGCAATAAAGAGTGACAGTTGTACTTGTATTGATATGACCATTAGCATATGGTAAGAGACCATGGTTCACCCTGTTTCTATAAATATAATGAAATTGAGCACAATTTACCACAGCAGAGTTGAAGTAACCTTCAACCATGTTTTTAGCACATACCAAACTATCATTAGTACAAACTAAATTTGGAATATTGTTTATGCAAAGAGGTTACTCTAAATTTAAGTAGGGGGTATCTTTTGAGTTGGACTTGAAGGAAACCAGGTTGTCCAGCAGAAATGCTGCTATAGAAATGTTCAAGCAATCAAAACACTAACTTTCCACAAAGCCTAAGTGTCTTGATTCAGAGTTTGTTATTCAGATTGCAGAACAGTTTAGTTAACTTGAAGTTTCTGGGTCTACATAAAAGTATTTTCACACTTAAACTTACGTTCTTTAAAGTTAAAAAAATCCTCTCATTGGATGGGGATGACTAGCAGTAGAGATGGACTACTAAGGCAGGCAGGGAATTAGTCTGTCTTCTTTTACAAAGAAATATTTTACTCTTGTTATACCTACCAAAGATACATGAACATCTCCCTTCATGTTTGTCTTTTGTAAGATGAATTTCTAGATTGCTGTCAGTTTTTCTCTTCTACAAATTCATGTGTGAGCAGAAAGTTGAAACTTATAGGAATAAAAGCTTGATTTGATGTTAGTTTTATAGCATCAGTCATGTTAAGGAAAAGGGTGTGTGTGTGTATGTGTATGTGTGCACATGTGCATGTATACACATTAGTATTCAATGTAAAATTAAAGATTATATCTAAATGCTGCTGGAGTTGTAAGATAGCAATCCCTGTCTAGATACTGGATCTCCTTGTATACAATTCTTATATTTGTATGCCCAGTTTTTATATCTAGATTCACTTTCCAGAAAATCTAAGAATTTTGGTTCCAACAGATAGAAGGCTTTCTTACCAAGAATATTTAGAAAAGAAGGAAAATGGCAAGTAGGGAGTAGTATGAACAAAAAATGGAAGCAAATTTTGAGGCAGGTTGACAGTGAAGTCTTTTCCAAGGCAACACTGGGAGGAATTCAAAAGTAAGTTTGGTCTAAACCAAACTGTCATGATTTTAAAGGAAGACAATGGGACAATTTTCATAAGGTCCTGGAGAATTCTGTAGACTCTAAAATACTGGAGTCAACTCCTGAGTCAGCAAACCAAATGCATCGTTCACTGAGAAGGTGGCAGGTAGGGAGAGTTGTCAATACCAAATATTCCTAGGCCAGTCTGTATCCTCTACCAAATCTTGAATGGCCATGGATTTTTAAAAAGTATTAAAATATCATCTTCATTTATTTATTATTTCAATGAAAAGGAGAATGAGACAATTCTCATGATATGATAAATAGTAAAGTACTATATCTCATAATCATATAGTGTGGGAGGGAAAATATATTTCCTTTCATTGTGTCACATTCTGCTGCCAATCAAAACCACCAAATTCTTCTCCAATCTTTTAGTTTACATCACCTAAATATGTTTAATAATTTATATGGCTTCATCAAAGTACTCATCAGCTCATCCAGAAGCATTTCTTGAACACCTCCTATTTTAAAGTTTTAACTCCATATATTAATATAAAGAGAAGTTAGAACAGAAAAAGCAATGACTTACCAAAGTGAAATTGAAAACTATCAAAATCATTGCTAACAATCAGAAGATTGTACCCTAAAAATCCAAAGTAATGCATTTGACCAAAGTTAAAATCAATTAAAAAAAGCAAGAAAACAAAAAATAAGACCCTCTTAGGACCAAAATTAACTACATGGTAAATACATCAGGCAAAGAATAGGAGAGTTTCCTGGGTTATGGTAAAGGTAATAGAAAATCTATGAGACTGAGTATCTCACATTTCATGGTTCATTCAAAGCCTTAAAAAGAGATGGTCAAAACTAAACAAACAAATAAAACTTCTTGGAACTGATTGATAGAAGATAGATCATGAGATCAAGAGAGGTTTAATGATGAGGGGTCATGACTTTCATCAAACCAGCCAATTACAACCATCCAACCATGCAATCTGAATTAGTAACTGATCATTCATATGCCAATATAATGCTGAGTTTCATGTTATAATTACTGCTTACAACAGAAGTCCTTTGGGATCTAGTATTATTTATCATAATTATATTCACATGGTTTTACTCTGCAGCAAGCATTCTATTGCTTTGATTTATCAGAGAGTTGTATCTCTGTTTATCTTACTGACTAATAAAAACCATTGTTAGCAAAACAATTAGCCCTGGTCTAGAAGATGTAAGCCAGACCCATCTGAATGAAAAGACTCTCAGTGAAACCAGGGGCTAACATTTCATAGAACCAACAACCCTGGCAGAACCTGATGGTTTTCCATCATGTGCACACTTGAAGCCAAATAAAATACCTTTGAAATGGATCGAATAGGTTAGATTCAAGATTAAGGTGACGCACCATTCCTGTTTGCCTAGGGCTGAGGAGTTTCCAGGACAAGTGACTTTCAGTGCTAAATCAGGGACAATCTCAGGCAAATAGGGTTAGGAAGTCATTCTATGCACAATGTTCTCAAGTTGGTCCACCAAAGCTGTGACCCCATCAAAGCACTAATGTCATTTGCCCTTATCATGGGTTGTTGGTATAAAACTTAGATCTTTCTGTAGCTAATAGCCACAGATTCCTTTCCAGGTCTCTCAGGAGCATTCAGGTATTGTGGCTTGTCATTCATTGTAAAGAATTGGGGAGTAAATAAAGAGTTCCAGGTATTCATGGACTTGATCAGCTGCAGGTGAGGATAGTGTAAAGAAAGGAGATGGAAATAAATGGTCAATGTTTGGCTTATAAGTAATAGCATCAACTGACATGTGTTT
Source organism: Eulemur rufifrons (assembly GCF_041146395.1). Taxonomy (NCBI): domain Eukaryota; kingdom Metazoa; phylum Chordata; class Mammalia; order Primates; family Lemuridae; genus Eulemur; species Eulemur rufifrons. The sequence continues at coordinate 109,296,794 of NC_090984.1, read as the reverse complement.
TCATGGATGCTGATTCCTTCGGGGTTGTCTCTTAGAATGTGAGAACTGACGAGATACAGGAATTAGGGAATATATTATCACAAGCCTCAAATATTGTTAAAATTCATTGCCATGATCAACAGAATTTTATAAGTGGCCAATGATCAAGACCTGAGTCAATTAAGACCGATTACCTGATGTGTTGCATGGTGTAGACAGAGTTGCGTGATCCTGCTGGGGTAGGAGGAAGCCCAAGCACTCTATCTCAGCTGAGTAGCTACATAAACCCTTGAGGGGCAGTTTTTTCAGTGGCAATCAATGCCAAATTAAGAACTTGATTTCCCAAACTTTACAAATTGATCTCCTTCGAGGTAAGTGATTTTTTTCACCACTGTGGAGCTAAATAAATCCAATTCAGTCATGTGCTAATATTTGTTGTTGATATCAATACTTTAGTATAAATGAAAGGCTAATATCCATTTTATGAAAGTCATCATGTTAATCTCCTCAAAGAACTAGACACCAGTGCAAACAAGAGATGGGCACATCCCTTAAAATGGCCGTGGCTCATTGTGAGTGGTTATGTTAGAATGCTTCATACTTTTTTCCAGGTCAATGCTTACGCCTCAGAGAAAGTGGAAATAGAGCTAAATGTTCCATGGTAGCTTAGGGAAAACTGATTTTTGTAAGATTTTGCACGCAGGTTAATAAAAATTGCTCTATCACTCCATTCCCCTTTAACAGCAGAGAACATTTCTTCCATAGAATAATTGTAAAGTGGTAGTATCAGCAATTTTCAGGCTGGGATTCCAAGGTTCAAAGAAATGAGGTTATATTCAAGGTTACCTGTGTCTGAAGAGTGACTAGATGCCATTTGTATACGTAAGTGTTATTTATTGTATGATTTATATTTACATCTCAGTCTTGTCTGTAACCAACTTTTAGTAACCTTGATTCCAAATCCAGATTTATCATTATTAATACACTTCTCTGTAAAAGTACTGTCTATAAAACTAAGTGGGTTATTACTAGGATTATTTGACAGCCTTTTGCTAAATTCAAAAAGACCACATGGCAATATACTTCCTGCTAGACAGCTGTCCCCATAAAAAATCTGCTCTCACAAGAAGCATCCTTGTTGACCAGCTCAATGACCCACTTGTGTCTGGGCAGAAATCCATTCATTCTGGAGCTAGCACATTGCTAGGAAACAAGAGAAAAACTGCTCTTTTATACTTATACATTACAAATAATGCAAAAAATACGAATTTGGACCTCATTAATTTAAATTTGACATCCTTAATCATCAATAGAACAATTACACAAACAAAAAAAAAAAGATGTGAATATTTCTTTGAACATTTTAGGTGATAGCTTCTGTTTTTCTAATTTATTTCTCCATGGAACTGATGAGGGAAGAGCTTTGCTTTTGCTGGTTTCTTTGTGAAAACAGCAAAGCTATAAGGAAGTCTCTTTGATTATTGTAGATTGGTTCTCTTTCTTACACAATATAAGGATTCTTTGCTCTCCAGGTAAATTAACCTTAAATAACTGATGGCAAATGGATAAAAAGAAGCAATGTCAGCCTATTATTCTTTGAAAACAGGAAATACACACTTCAGAAAAAGACAAGGCTAAAGAGTTGCTGTCAGAATTCTTTGCCATCCTGGAGCGACTATGCACACCGTCCTTGAAAACTGTGTGAAGTGTTCCTAATTCAGAGAGTTATAACTGTCTTGCTCAATAAATGTTCTTAATATTAGAGTAAATGTGAAAAATGTTATTTGCCTGTTGCCTTTTATGGAATTTTATTTGACACACCAGAGACATTTCCTAGGTATCCAATGTTACTTCAGTTCAAAAGGTCTAAATAAGGAAAAGCTAATATGGTATGGCTTACTAAAAAGATAATGAACAATACTGACTAGATTAAAATAGCAATTCTATCAACATTTTAGGGATTGACAATTTAAATATGATTTATCCCTATGGCTTAGTATTCATGTGCATAAAATTACTTAATGCTTCTTCATGGCATTGATAATGGCATTTAATCAGAATATGTAAAAGGTGTCTGGCATAGTGCCTGGTTTGATAAATATTTGTTTGATCTTGACAGCTCACAGTTGAAATAATGTAGGAAATCTCTCTTCCTTCTTGACTTACTGAAGATACCAACTTCTTAAGCATATTTTCTGATGACCCAAGTAAGTAAATACTTCTCCTTTGTATACATGCCTGTACACTTATATCTACTTTGACATAAAATATGTTTATCAAAGCCTATCTTATATTAAAGTTTGAGTTTCTTTTTTTGTCCATTTGGGAGTCTTCTCTCCACAAGACCACCCCCATTTTAGAGCACAAGAACTATGGTTTATATTTTTGCATAAAATACCTCACACAGCTTTCATCCAGCATAAGATTACTTTGTCTTTAGTTGTAATGTGTTTGTTGAATGAATAATAGAACCACCATCAGTGGGCGGTTCTTAGCTTTGGCACAAGATGATAGGAACAATAGTTATTTTATACCTCACAATGATACATAGAACCCATCAAAAAAATCTAAAAATAAATATAACAAAATACCCATATACTTAGAGAAAGGATAGTAGCAGGTCTTAGAATGTTGCTTAAATAGAATGGGTGGCAAAGAAAGGGTTAAAGAGTGACCCAGTTGGAATGTCAAAAGGAAAAAGTTCAGAAAAAGATAGATGGGTGGTATAGTGGTATAGGGTGGTTATTGAAGTGGCTTTCTCCACTTTTGGGGAGAATACAGGCAGGAGCAATCATCAGCATATTTTTGCCAAGTGAAAATAAGGCAAGATAAAGTGATTGGTGAGACACTGTCCAGGTCTGAGTAAAGACAACTCCCTTTAATGTTCATTTTGGCCACATCTCAGAAGCACACAACTTTCTCATTTGGGGGCTCAACTTTGTGTATTTCTTACTCGGTTGCTTTTTGTCAGGCCCTAAAAATCACTGCAATGAAGTGATTTTTCTGCTCTCGTGTGAGGTTTCTTGAATTCTCTGTGGAAAACTCGATACACTGAGTAAGTAAATATAAATTAAAGTGAGAATCACAAATATCACCTGCTTTCCTGGGGACGCATCCTAACTGGAGCGTGTCCCTTCAGAGGTATCAGGAGCTCAGTGTTTCACTAATTCCCTTCCCTTAAGCTTTTACAGGGCACTGCTGCTTTTGATTAGCAGCAAGAGTGGAAAGTGCAGTAAATCAGGTCGTCTGCTTGAACCAACTTCTTGCGGCTCTCTAACTGTTCCTTTAGGCTTGTAGACACAGATACAGAGCGAGGCTTGGAGACAGATACAGAGCGTACAGAGTCCAGCTGTCTGTAGGGAAGAGGCGTTCCTGATTCACTTCATGTGGGATGTTTATAGAATAGTCCTAAATACATTGAGTAACACTCCGCACTTTTGTTAGGACAATTTGGAAAACCAGCAAAAGGAACCAGAAAATAGTTTCTATTCTTATTAATCTTCTTTTTTCTTCCCACATTCCCTCCCTAACTCTATCTGAATTTCTATATGCTTTTCTTTTAATTAGGTAACTAAAACATTTCACCAGATTTTTAAAAAGGCAACAAATTTGGTTTTTCACTAGGTGGACTTTGCCATCTACCATAACAACATTGAATTTAAGTCTCTTAAAATTAACCTTCAGAAATATTATCTTTTTCCATCTGTATCTAGAATGTATTTTGCAATATCATTGTCATTACTTGGATGATGTGAGTATGTATTAGTCACATATACTCCCTGACACACTCAGATATCTAACCCAAATTGTAAGAAGCAAGTGTTTACTCAGACATTGAAGATATCTGTCATTCTGTTTCTCATCTCTAATACAGTATTTGGAGAAGACAGTTATATATCCAATGTTAAAATTATTCTTTATTCTTCTAGATAATGTTGAGATCTTTCAGTAAATATACAGACCTGCAATTTTTTTCTTTCAAATCACTGAGACATTTTAGTTATCAAATGGACTTTTAAAAAGTTTGTTTCTAATTCTGATTACTTTTTTAAAGCGAGTCTTCAGTGTGTGTGCATGCATGTATGTGTGTGTGTGTGTGTGTGTGTGTGTGCATGTATTATGGAACCAAAACCTTGAGTTGATATAAGGACTCTGTAAATGAATAACTATAATTTGAAAACTATATTCTCTAAAATTTAAATTTCCTTTATACAAATAAGAATATCAGGCCTTCTTTTCTTTTAAAATGTTGTTGGTATATAAGATTATATATTTGTACTATTTTTGTAATTGTTATGAAGTTCCATATATTTGAGTTATTCTTATTATCTCTCAGTCAAAAAAGATTTTATAAAAGGCATCTATTGAATTTTTATACAAAATTAATCAGAGAAACACAAAAATAAAATGTCATACAAGCCAGTTACTGACTCCAAAAATGGTTTTAAATTATATCAATAATAATAATATTTGTAATTATAGAAGATAAATATATTCTAAGACTTTCTGTGATAACCCATATCTTTATAGACAGTTACTTACTTAACTTTCGTTCAGGTTTATTTTTTTCTAGAGTGTACTTTGTCAAGGCTTGCCGCAGTTGCCTACAGTGTCCAAAGATTTCTTTTGCCATTACCAAAAGCATCATCTATAATTAATCACTGTTTTCACCTTCACAAAAAATACACACCATTTGGTATGGTTTATTTCTAATTATGCTTTCTCATTTTCTATGCTACTAGTGTCCAATATTTTAGTTCCATGTTCTCTTTAAACCTCAGTAGACTTAGTCATTGTTGTTATTTTCACATCATTTTACTGTTAGGAATTGTTTTGATTCATTTACATTATTTACCAACTTATTTGATGATACATTCATTTGAGGAGGTTAGTTCCTATTCCTTCCATCTGTGTCAATTTTTTTCTATTGAAGAACCTACTTTACTGCTTGAATCTTTGAATGTCTAAGAGTGATAAATCTTGATTTTTGTTTGCCCAAAATGTCTTTATTTTACCTTACTTCTCTAATAATATTAGGGACTCTTGGTGCAAACTTAAATTATTGGTGGAGCTAAGATTTAGGCAAAGGTAGGGACAGAGTGTAAAACCAGGATGTTGTGAGTATTTCATATTCTGGTAACAAACATGGAAGAAACATGATTAAAAAATAGTGGCCGGGCGCGGTGGCTCACGCCTGTAATCCTAGCACTCTGGGAGGCCGAGGTGGGCGGATCGTTTGAGCTCAGGAGTTCGAGACCAGCCTGAGCAAGAGTGAGACCCCATCTCTACTAAAAATAGAAAGAAGTTATATGGACAGTTAAAAATATATATAGAAAAAATTAGCCGGGCATGGTGGCGCATGCCTGTAGTCCCAGCTACTCGGGAGGCTGAGACAGGAGGATCGCTTGAGCTCAGGAGTTTGAGGTTGCTGTGAGCTAGGCTAACGCCACGGCACTCACTCTAGCCTGGGCAACAGAGTGAGACTCTGTCTCAAAAAAAAAAAAAAAAAAAAAAAAAAAAAAATAGAGTAAAAGAGAAATGAAAAATTAGAAGTTGGTTGCTGTGTAGGTCACAGGCGATATTGGGGGGAAATTTTTATTTAAATGATAAAATCATATCTATTTCTGCATTTAATGTATTGCAATATATTGTGTTGGTTGCATTATATTGAAAATAAAATCAAATTCACCCTCAGAGTTATTTAGTTGCAAAATGGAGGAATATTTTAATAGCCTTTTCATATGACTGTGGATAGTCTTCTTTGATACAACATCAAAAATATGAAAATCCAATTGTCTTCTCTTCAAAGAAATTTTTAAAATGTAAAATATCACTCTTTGAACTATTTTTAAAAATAAGTATTGCTTATAAAATATGTATGTATGTTAACCTGTAATGAATTTATTATTGCCAGTCTAAAAAAATTTTTAAAAATAAATGATACAGGCCGGGCGCGGTGGCTCACGCCTGTAATCCTAGCACTCTGGGAGGCCGAGGTGGGCGGATCGTTTGAGCTCAGGAGTTCGAGACCAGCCTGAGCAAGAGTGAGACCCCACCTCTACTAAAAATAGAAAGAAATTATATGGACAGCTAAAAATATATATAGAAAAAATTAGCCGGGCATGGTGGTGCATGCCTGTAGTCCCAGCTACTCGGGAGGCTGAGACAGGAGGATCGCTTGAGCTCAGGAGTTTGAGGTTGCTGTGAGCTAGGCTGACGCCACGGCACTCATTCTAGCCTGGGCAACAGAGTGAGACTCTGTCTCAAAAAAAAAAAATAAAAAAATAAATGATACAATCAATACTAGAAGTCTAAGGAAAAAAAACGGGTTGTAGATATTATAAAATGTATAACTAAAAACTTATCACTAGGAAAACTATTCAAACACTTTTAAATATAAAATATATGCAAAAGAAAACAAAGAAAATATCACACAGAAGCAAGTGCGATAAATATAAAACACATACTAAATATAAGTTAAAATAACGAGCAATTTTAGTAAAATAAAAATTCTATGTAAATATATTTATAAGCCTGCATAAAATGGATACTATTGTAGGAAAATGCCTATGGAAGAAATAGAAAAGGTTATCATAGAATTCTGCCTCCATAAAAATACACCACGTCTAGATGGGTTCACAGAAGAATTTTATCAAACTTTCAAAGCCTAGATGATCCCAACATAATTTAAGGTAGCTCCAGAATACAGAAAAAGAAAAAAAAATTCCCAATCTTTTAATAAAACAAGTATAGCTTTGAAACCCAAATCTAATAAAAAGCACATTAAGAAAAAATAATGACCAATCTTATGAATATCAATGCAATATACTAAATAATGTCTTAGCAAAAAGAATCCAATAGAACATTCAAGTAATATATAATGATAAAATGTTTTTTTTTTCCTGACAATTCAAAGAGATTTATGTATTAGGGAATTTATAATATAATATAATTTATCACATCAATTGATAAACAGAGAACAAATAGAATTATCTCCATAGACATTAAACAGGGCTTTGATAAAATTCAATACACACTCATGAGAAAACACTCCAGAAAATAGGACAGATACTTCCTTAATATGATTTTCACCTGAGCACACACATATGTAGAAGGTCATAAATATGTATAAGTATACAAACATATACATACATATACATGTATATCAGAAGGATAAACTAGGAAATGTAGGAGTAGGAGTAGGGTAGGAATAAGGTGGAATTGGAAAAGGAGTGAGTCCTCTTTAAGAATACCTTTTTAAATAATTTTGTCCATAAAATGTTTTACATAATCACAAAAGGAATTAAATCATAGAACATGAAAAAAGCAACTTAAGATTGAATGCATTCACAAACAACAACAATAGCCATTTGAGTGTGTTTGATATTCTAATGTTCCCGGACTCCCTCTCTTTCATATCGTACATTTACTGCTCTGGCTACGGGATACCCTGTTTGTTTCTTGTATCTGAAAATATCTCCTTTTTCTTTCAAATTTGAGTATATATTTAAAATTTTAAAAATTTATGTACCATTTCTATGAGCTTTAAAAGAGAATCTTTATTGAATCATTCTAACAATTTGAAAATACATTCTTAAGCAATTACATTTCAATCACAGTAATTTAAAAAAAAACAGCTAAAAATAAAAAATAAAAAAGAGGTAGCTATATATTTTTTGGCCAAATATTACATTTTTTTTTCCTGAAATAGATATCAGGTATCAGGCAAGTCTCTCAAGCATACATTCTTCAATAAGGTAAGCTGTCGATGGGAAATTGTGCTATCTACATTCCCCCCGACATGATTAGCAACTATTATAAAGCTGAGTCTTGGGGAAGTGCTCAGCTGAAAAATACAAATACTAATTCATGGCTTGGTGAATTTCTAATACTGAGAACAGGACAGAATGTAATTGTCCTTTACAGCAATAAATGATTAATTACCTGAACCTTTGCTCTTTGTGGCTTGATATTAGCTATGACACTTGTATTACTTTGACTTGTAATAAACCAGCCAATGATGATAATAGCTATAAAAAATACCAGCATATAAGGTTACCTTTTTCTCAGCAGCTAATAAACACAATATACATAGTCCTAGTTTGCTCAATATCAAGCTATGTTGGACGTTTTCACATCTATACTTGTCATAGATATTGAAATAATTGTGTGACAGATTATGCATGTTAGGTCAGGCTGGCTCAAATCATAGATATGTTGATTTATGGATTCTGTTTGCTTACATTTTCTGAATGGCTACGCTATATTGCTTGGCACTTGTTATAGAGTTTACTGAGATTGCAGACTGGACAGCAGAAAGAAACTCATCCACTGCCTGGACTACACATTTCCACATGCAAAGCTGGGTAATTCAACATAAAGAGCCCTAATAAAGCAGTGAAAGTTAACAGAGCATATTCTATGAGCAGGCACTGTTTTAAAGACACTACATGTACAAACACCTAATTCTCCCAATCACAGGTGCCAGTAACCATTGTTAAGTATAATTCCACATTTTCTCAGAGTTTCATAATTTATAAGTGGCCCGTTTGAGAACTGAAGGAATCTAAGATCAAGTCATGCTCTTAACTCCAGCTTAATGCTTACTCCTATTCAAACCATATACAAATGGTTTGAACATTTGTATTTTGTCCAAGATAAAGAGGAGTAACTCATTCTTCTGCATCATTAATTGGAGTTTTTACACTTATTACTTTCTTTTCACAAAGGACTACCCAACACCTTGGTGGGGGTGGGGCATAGCATGAGAGAGAGGTTGGAGCGACCAACATACGTCATTGTACCATGGAAATGAACATTCTGCTGTTTTTCCTGTGATCAAACCCAAATGAGCCGACCTCGCTTTTAACTTCCTTAGAAAAACAGCGAATTTCCACCTACTTTCTGTGTTGTAGAATTGTTACTGGAACAATCACTTCAGAATGACAGTAGCAGTTGTTAGAGGAGCTCCTTACGAAGCCTCTGCCACAGATGATTCATATCTTACAACCTTTCGCATTTATAAGAAAAATTCCATTCCTCATTGCAACACTTTGAGGAAGTCCTTGAGCAATTTCTAACTCAATTCTGCAGACGAGAGAGGCTGATTAAACATCCAAAACGAGGGTCCTTTCTCTGAACACCCTTGAGGATCAACCTTGATAAACAGTATCAGTGGCTGCCACACAGGCGGAGTCAGATGGCAGTGAGGCACTTTTTTACAGTTCCCCCTGTCCTGTCTGCTAGATACATTTGAGACCTAATTTTTAATTTTTTCATCTCTAGGCCTTCTTGGAGCAGACACTGGCAGTTGTGCCAGAATGTATGATGGTTTAATGATGTTCGGAATTGCTTCATGGCCAAAAGCCAGAAAGAATAATCCTTGACCTGGATACACTGATGATTCTAGACTCCTGGAATGGAAAAGGGAGGGCACTGATTTTCAAAATATCCCTTCTCTTTTATTCCCAAATCTCATGCTATTGTGAGTTTAAAATTAGAGTACAGGTATTTATTTTTGAGAGGCTAAATGTATATTGATGTTTATCTACATTTGAGGTGTATACTGTCATGTGTATGGAGGATGGTGGGAGTTTTGGGCACTTTTTACATATTTTGGGAACAAATACGTACAGCCTGGGCTAACTGTATGGAACAACACAATGGTGTTTGTAGCTGGATCTAATTACCAATAAAAAGGAATGTTTGGAGAGAGATTATTATTACTTGATCTGTGGTTTGTATGCATTAAAATTAAACTAAGTAGTAGAGTTGTGTGTTTTTTTTTTTTTTTGGATTTTAGAAAGAATATTATAATCACCAGAGATTTCAGTCTATATTTTGACATTTTAAAAATACATATTTAAATCGTATAGATACAGAACCTATATTATCAGTAGCAACTGTATTTACTAAAATTTCCTGAAGGCATTTAATATATTTTCAAAATAAAAAATATTTTTATTTCTTAGTTTAACCCTTTTAGTAAAATTTTAATATAATTTTTATTTGCCTAGAACATAAGAATACATATGATACAAAGTTACCCAGAAAAATGATTAATCAAATCATATTGACAGCAATAAAACTATTAAGGCAGCACTACTTTGAGGAGCTCAAATAAAGCATTAGGTAGAGTTTTGCAACATTTTCTTTTATAATATTGAAGCAAAAATCAAACTATTTTGCATATTGTTTTGTGGTGTGGTAGTAAGCTTTGTTTTTGTACAAGATGAACTTAATCACCAGTTGTGTTACACACTAAAAATTTACTATATAAGTAAATATGCACAAATATTTATATGTATGTATATACCCAAGCACATTTGACACTAATTACATTATAGTAAATATTTTTAGAAAAATGTCTGGGAAATACCACAAAATATTGATAGTTACTAATAGGTGATAGCATTTTTGGAAACTTTTTTCAGTTCTTCATATTAGTCTCAAGGTCTGTAATGATTATTATATTATATTTACAACAACTTTGATATTAGATTTTAAGATGAGTATTTATAAAGACTGTCTCCCATTATCATTATTGAAATTAAAGAAAGAGAAATTTTTTGGTGTACTTGAATATGTAAACATTTGGGAATGTAGATGAAATAGTCACATGTCCATTTATAATATTTAGTCTTTAGTAAAATACATAAAGTCACACATTGCATGACATAATTGAGATTGTTTTCTATTGCTTCAGATCATGAAGCACTTTTTGAACTTATTGTGAATCCTGGACAACAGATATTGTTGTCTTCATCAAAACTGTAACCACGTTTTACTTCATTATCACTGTTTTTCCAAGAACACTCACTTTAGCTTTATTCTAATTTTTTGAAATATAGCACTTTTAAAACTGTGTATAGTATTGTTACTGAAAATTTTTGTTCAAATGAATGAATTCTCGTTTGCAGGAAATGCTGAAATTCCACCCCCCCAAATCACACTGTAGTTGTATATTTGTGATCCATACAACACAATTCCTTATTGTATTTCTTTGTAAAACCCGAAAGAAAGATATGGTTAAATTGACATATCATATGGAAGTCACTGCCTCAAGAATTAGAATTATCATCAAATACTAAAGCAGCTCTGAGTCATCCACCTTTATCTCTCTATATGTAATATGTGTGTGTAATATTATGCACACACCTAAATTGTTCAGATGAACTTCATGAATATACCAAACTAATGCTAATTTATATATATTTTGGCAATTTCTTCCTGCAAACAAGATTAGGTAGTTCACCAGAAAGCAATTAAGAAAAAACTATTCTATAAATACTTCAAAGTATCCTTATTATATTATATATTAAAGGTACTTTTGAGATAAAAAGGAAGCCTTTACTTATATTCTGGCATAGAGTGATACAAATATTATTTTTAATCTGTAATTTGCATATATTGTATTGCTTGAGAATATTCAAGCTTGCTATAGAGGGGAAAAAACAGATAAGACAGATGAAATTAATAAGATAAATTAGAACAGATAAGTAGTTATTGAGTAGAACAAATGTGTGAACACAGAAAGGGAGGGAAGGACGAAGAGACACCTAATATACATGTCACACTAAGTATAAGAGGCACTTACTATTCATCAGCCATTAAGCATACAAGAAGTACCTAATGCATTGAATATTCATGATACACTTAACATACATAAGGCACATGAGTCATACAATAATCAGGAGGTTTTCATTAAGCTTCCCTTTGGTGATTTCCATTTGGGTACCAAATATGCTCCCCAAGAAGCACACAAAATCCAGAGGTGTTTGACCAGCTAATTGGTGACTAGAGCTCTGGCCAGGCTGACTTGCTTGCCTTTGCATCCCTCAAATAGAACAAGTGCATGTCATTGGCTCCAAGCACCCTCCATGCTATCAGAGAGGCAAGACATCTGAGTATTAGATACCGTAAGATTCTGGTTGTGTGATACTTCTGCTTTCTTTGCATTGCATCCTACACATGCTAACTTACCACATCCCTTGCACTTAAATTCTCTCTGCACGTGTGTCAAATAGATTAAATAAATTGTCCACTACAAGTATTTTATTTCTGTCTGTTGAAGGTTTTTGTCCCGTGACTCTAGGATAGCTTGCTTGACAGTGCACTTAGACACCATCATTATATCAAGGTAATTTTTTCACGATAAAATTTATTTGCGTTCCACTTCAGAGTTTACCATCATCAAAAAGAAGTACATATTGTACAAAAAGAAATACCAAATACGAGGTTTTACTGCAATATCTCTTCATACTTTAAAATAAAAGGGGAGTTTGTTTTGTAATTATTTTTTCCACTGAGTTACAGATATTAGAGCAAAAATATTAAACTGTCTGGGATATTAGCTCTGTGTGTGTGTGTGTGTGTGTGTGTGTGTGTTTCTGGAGGTGGCACCTGGAGAAAAATAAGATCCTTAGGTAATCACTTTATAAAAATGTTCATTCAAATATAACTAACTCCAAGAGACTGTTACAGGTTTCGAGACAGCAACTTGAAGACTGAGAGACATGATGATGATCCTAAAACACAAGGAAACACAACCTCTCATATTTGAAGGGCCTGTCAGGAGGATTTAAATTTACAATTAGAGAGTTCTTCTTTGACTTTTATTAGGGCTTTCTGAGAAGACTAATTGAGATCCCATTGGGGAAATTTTATTCAGTGAGTGTCTCTACCTCCATGACACCACTACATCAAAGGTAATAGAATTTGCACACTGATTGAATTGAACAAGAGCCTCTGTTGTCTGTAAGCGGAGGTGGTGAACTTGGAATATTAACCTTTCAGGCAGCACAAGAATGTAAAATTTCTAGTTCCTTCTCTTCTAAAAATGTAAATAGGCTTAACATATTCACCCAAGCTGACCTGACAACATGTCACTAGACAGGATTTTTTAAAAAACTTAATAGATTGATGTGCTCTATTTTGGATTACAGTGAATTCCCTGAAAGTTCCAAGAAAAAAAATCACAACATTATGTTACAAGAAGTTATGTATTGGCAGATTTTTAATTCTAGATGCTCCTATAAATTTATGAGGGTATTTTATAATAATCTTTCTCACACACATCCTATTTTCAATCCAACTGATTTGTACTACTTCTGCATCCATTATCTCTAATATAAATAACAAAAAGCTAAATATTTTTATTATTTTATGCTTTCTTTGCCAATTTTTTTGTTTTCATAATTTAAAAAAATATATATGAATAGAATATACATTTCAAAATGAAGACCATAGTGGGAAAAAAAAAAAAAGAAACACCTATTACCCATGTTTTAAAAATAGTTATATGTGCTTATTTGTAGATTTTGTACTGGAAGTATGTATGTTTTATTTATGTGTATTTGTTTTTATTTATTTTTAAATTAAATATATATTATCTTGTGAGCTGCTTTTTTCACTTCATACCTCATTAATATATTTCCATATTGAAAACATTTTCATCAGTACCAATTATAAGAAATATAATTCCATTATGTGTATAATGCATATGTGCATTCATATGTATATATATGTAAATATTAAAAAAGAGTATCTCCAGAACTATCACTAGCAAAATTTTAGGAGTATCTATTTGTATCATAGCCTATGTGAATTGCTGCTCTCTCTAAACTTGAATTTAATGGGCCTGCCTCAAATCTATTTTTGATAATTCTAAGTTTTCGTTATTAAATGACAGTATAATGAACATCTGTAAGGATAAGAAAGATACCTTAAAAATAATCATAATAAGCTGCTTAGAAGGAAATCTTACATTTGGTATTGCTTGGACTAGGAGGAAAATATCAAGTGATTTGATATTATTGATCAATTTTTTTTTTAACAAATGACAAGTTTATCTAACCTATCAAACGTGTGTCACATTGTCCTTTAACTTGAGGCTTCAATGATATATCATTTTATCATTAAATTTGTGTCAGTTTACTAAGTAAGATATAATATTATTTCAATTTATATTTTTTGTTTATTGTGTAGTTTGAACTTTTTTATGTGGTTAACTTAAATTTTATGTCTTGGAGAGTGGAAGATCAAGATGGCCTACTAGACAAAGGTAGTATGTGCCTCCTCCTCAAAGAGGAACCAGAATAGTGAGCAGATTCTCATACTATGAACAGATCGTCTAGGGCACTGGAGAAAGAATCCCTTATTCAATAAATGGTGTTGGGAAAATTGGATAACCTCATGAAGAATGAAACTGGATCTCTATCTCTCACCATACCCAAAAATTAATTCAAGATGGAAGGCCGGGCGCGGTGGCTCACGCCTGTAATCCTAGCACTCTGGGAGGCCGAGGTGGGCGGATCGTTTGAGCTCAGGAGTTCGAGACCAGCCTGAGCAAAAGCAAGACCCCATCTCTACTAAAAATAGAAAGAAATTATATGGACAGCTAAAAATATATATAGAAAAAATTAGCCGGACATGGTGGCACATGCCTGTAGTCCCAGCTACTCGGGAGGCTGAGACAGGAGGATCCCTTGAGCTCAGGAGGTTGAGGTTGCTGTGAGCTAGGCTGATGCCACGGCACTCTAGCCTGGGCAACAGAGTGAGACTCTGTCTCAAAAAAAAAAAAAAAAAAAAAAAAAAAAAACAAAAACAAAACAAGATGGATTAAAGACTTAAATGTAAGACCTGAAACCATAAAAATTGTAGGAGAAATCATAGGAAAAACTATACTCAACACTGGCTTAGTAAAGAATTTATGACTAAGACCTAAATGCAAATGCAACAAAAAAGAGAAATAAATAAATGGGATTCAATTAAGCTAAAACGTTTCTGCACAGCAAAAGAAATAATCAACAAAGTAAATAGACAATCTATGAAACGGGAGCAAATACTTATAACTATACATCCAACAGAAGACTAATATGCAGAATCTATAAGGAACTCAAACAAATCAGCAAGAAAAAAACAAAGAACCCCATTACTAAGGACGGAAATGACATGAACAGACGTTTTCAAAAGAAGAGAAGGAAATGGTCAACAAATGTATGAAAAAATTCTCAACAATACTAATTATCAGGTAAATACAAATTAAAACAACAATGAAATACTATTATAATAGTCAGTATAGCCATTATTAAAAAGTCAAAAAACAATAGATGCTGGCTGGGATGTAGGGAAAGGGAACACTTATGCACTGTTGATAGGAATGTAAATTAGCACAGTCTCTATGGAAAACAGTATGGAAGCATACAGTTTTAAAGAACTGTAAGTAGATCTACCATTTGATCCAGCAATCACACCATTGGGTGTCTACACAAAAGAAAAGAAGTCATTTTTATAAAAAAGACACCTGCACCCAAATGTTTATTGCAGCACAATTCACAATTGCAAAGGTACAGACCCAACCTAAGTGCTTACCAACTGATAAATGGATAAAGAAAATGTGGCATATATATCTTACAGAATTCTTCATAGCCTTCACAAGAATGAAATAATGTCTTATGCAGCAACTTGGATTGAATTGGAGGGCATTATTCTAGGTGAAGTAAACTGAGAACAAAAAAACCGAATACTGCATGTTCTCACTTATAAGTAGAAGCTAAGAAATTGGTATGGATGGTCATACAGAGTGAATTAAGGGACACTGGAAACAAGAGGAGGGTGGGATAGGGGTGCAGGATGAAAAATTACCTATTGGGTACAATGTTTACTATTCAAGTGACAGGTATATATCAAAATCCTAGATTTCTCTGCCATGCAATTCAGCCAAGTAAAAAAAAAAACACCTGTACCCCTAAATCTATTTAAATTAAAAAATAAATAAATTAATTAAAAATAATAAGAGTTTTTTGGAATCTATGTGAGTTTTGGTGAGATTATGAAATGTTGAAAGTTTAAGTGATCAGCATACATGTAAATGACTAAAATCTAGTTTCGATCCAGTATTTTGATCTATTATCTCCACTCGATTCATTATTTATTTCCTTATGTATATATCAGTGATGGGTATCTAAGATAGCTTAACAAATACTCCAAATATAATACTTTTAGTCTTGAAGCTTAAATAAAAATAAATGATATGTGTTCAGCATTTTATCATATTTCTTCTCTGAATGATAAAATTAAATTTGGAATTTATTTTCTCAAAAAGTGATAGTCTTATCTCAAGCATTTTTCTCAGACCTGTGTGAGTTGATACAACATGCACACAAAGCTTAGGATGCTGTTTATTGCCATTTTTATTTTTCCCACTTTAATTAAAGTTTTCATTGGTGATGAAAAAAATAAATTTTATATATTATTTGATTAAGTTTTCATTTATAAACTCTGGCTGTTGGTATTTCAGAGCATTTTTTAAAATGTACTGTTCTTATTGATTCTTAAAAGCTTTTTGTTCTCATAATGTAATCATGTAAGTTATTTTTTTTCAAATTTCTAATTTGCCTTTTAAATTCTTTAATTTTTATACAGTTCAATTTTCTCACATTTTAATCTGTGTATCCCTCCTTTTCTGCACATCAGTATATAAATTAGTGTCATTTTTAAATTCATTGTACATTAAACCATTCTATACCACTCTTTATACATTTCTATTAACACTTGATTGCATACGGAGTAAAGTTCTCATGCATTACCAATGTTCTCCATGTCTCTTATATCCTACCCTATCAACCTACCTGGTCTTGTTCTAGACCAATTGTATAGGGTTTCAATAAACATGTTCAGGCATTTTGTGACTCTCAGATTTATTTCTCACACTTGTCTATCTAATATGTAACTATACTGCAAATATGACCATGTAAATTCTACTTTTCCTTCAAGATTCTCAATAATATTCCTCACCTGATTATGTCTTGGTGAGAATCCAAAACATAGTTAAATTTCTCAATAACATTTACTTTCTGTTTAGGGATTCCCTCAATTACAGGAGATATCACACTAAGTCTTCCGTTATGTTTAATTGTATCTGACTTTATTTCCCTATTTCCTTATTTAATATTTATATAAAACCACTATTTAGGGTTTTCTGTTATTAGATAATAAGCTGTGAGTTTAGGAGCTCTATCATCATATATTCCTGTTACCTATAGCTCAAAAAGAAATATTTTGCTACATATAATCACAATTTTAATGTAAGTAGAAGAATAAATTCATTAAGTAGCTTTAACCCAGAAAATTATCAGAGAATTGAAATTCTTTACAAAGTTACTAAGTAATAGTTGCTCTTAGATTAATTTAGTCACACAACACACAATAATATACTCATATATCTATCTAAAACTTCCACCAAATTGTTTTAAAATAGTGTAAATATTAATATATTTAGCTAACTTTTATGGAGTGCTTACTCACTACATACCAAACACTTTTCTCTTTGTCATAAAAATGGTCATCTAAAATGAATATTATTTAATTTTATCCCTGTTTTCAGATAAGAAAATTGGGGTTCCAAAAAATATAAATGTCTTACATTACAGAGCTAGGATTCTAATTACAGTAACCATATTTTTTTCCATGTACAAGGGTACCTTCCTTGGCTTACCTTCATTAAAATTTCCTGGGAGGTATTTATTTTCATAAAAAAGGGTAACCAAAACTTTCCCTTCATTTGAATATATCTTGTGGGCCCTCACTGAGACCCTCATGCTGGAAATGATCTGAAATAACTGAAGTGAACTAGAGCTGTACAAAGAACTTATGAATTCAGGTCCATCCACAAAAACAATTTAGAAGCAGCACAGAAAAATATCATGGTAATGAACTCTCTGGCTGAGAATGGCCCTTATTTTCTTCTCAGATGGAGTTCCGGTTCACTTTGTCCTGAAGAGAAACAGAAAGTATAACTGTCACTTGCGCTTTAAGTCACTCTCATTGATATTTCAATGATTAGAAGATGATAAGCGAAAACTTCCAACAGCCATACCCCTGCAACGACCTGCTTTTGATAGCTCTGAATATTGCACTTTCCCTATTGGAAATCCATTAAACTGAGACTGAAGTAAGCGCATGCTGAGTGAAAATGATAAGAAAGTGAACAAGATAATAAAGAAAATCAGAAGAGTCCAGAGGTCTGTTGGAATGTCATTTGAACCTGCTGAATTTGTCGCTGTTTGCATTGGAATTCATCGGATTCATGAGAAAAAATGGCATTTATCTATTAAGCATTCTTCTATTTTTCAATTAATATATAAGTAGTGACAATGTAGAGCTACTGGATCCAATTTCTCCTTGCTTCTCAATTTCTTATTGTTAAGTCAAGCAGTTCTCAAAACTGACTGATGAATGTTTGTGAATTCATCAGAATGCAGATTTCCAAATCTTGCTCACTAAATCTCAAGACAAGATAAAGTAGGGCTGAAGCAATAACAATGAATATATTTATATATACTTAATATTATTGAATATATGTATGAGCATTAGGTATCTATATTTCACTTTTCAACTTCATTCAACAATTTCTGGGTATATACCATATGAAGGCTACTTCAAATATAAAATATCAAGTAGTTCACTGACCAGCAAGGATGACAAACACAGATATTGTTCTTTGCAAAAACACTTGAATTCTTTAATAAAGGCATCACTCAAGTACTGTGGCATTGCAAAGGAGGTAAGATGTTCTTTATTTTAGACTAAGGTAGTTTGAATAGTTTTTCTGTATCATAGATTTTGTAAGACTGGCCTCCATATGTTGTGGGGAAAGTTACTCAGTGCTCTGCTTCTCCTACATTACGCTTTATAAATATTTGAAAGTTTCCCACGGAAGGCTTTTTTACACAAGTATTTAAGATCTCAACTTTTGATTGGTCTTTAAGGATTATGTCTTTGTGTCAACCATAATATTTTTGGATTCGATAAAAACAGAACAAAACACAACAAAAAATTAACAAGATGTGCAAAAATAGAAATTTACTTGGATGGTCTAATTCACCACCTAGATGATTTTAGGCCCAAAGTCCAAGGAAGGAAGATGCAGGATAAGACAGGAAGAAGAACAAGAAAGTCGAGACATTGTACACTCATGAACTCTTTCTCTCTCTCTCATAAAAAAAAAGATAATCTTCCAAGAAGCTTCCAGCAGGCTTACCTCAGTTTCATTTGCACTAGTGAATCACGTGCTCACCATCACTGAAATGAGAATGGCATGGCCAGATCAATCAAGGTGGAACCTCTATGGTTGTGGGAGGGGAAGGAAGGAAAGCCAGTAGATATTTTCCCTAAGTATATTGCTAGTTTAAACTATAAACGAGATCAGTTTGCTCTTCTATAGGATGAGCAGACTTGCTTTTGGATAGACAAGTAAGAATTTGGATTACTAATCTCCAAACCGAAGTATTTGGTTTTTCATTGATCATTGTAAAACAAGGGGAAAGTGACTTCGTAACTTAAAATACAAGATTTTTAAAATACATCTTTATTTTAGGCTATGTGATGTTGTATCTGATATCCCATTACATTTGTAATTCCAGGTTGACAAACTTCCTACTCTAAGAATACACCAACAGCTAATAAGGAAAGATGGCTTAAGCACCTGCTGAAAAGAATAGTAGATAAGTAAGAATTGTATAGATTACTAACATTCCTAACCCATGGAAGCTCTAAAGAGGTCAATCATCTGCTTTACAATCTAAAATCTGTAGCTATAGCACTACTTAGCAAAAGTCAGAAAATACAGGATACCCTATATGCCAACATCAATATAAACCAGAAATTTTAGTGGGAGGACAGTTTCAAAATGAAGTAATCTTGCTTTAAAATTTACATATATGTGAAGAAGATCACCCTAGGGTATGAATGATTTTTTTTTCATAGTTTATTTATTGTTTTAATCTTTTTGTGTAAAGTCTGATCAAATTCCACTGATTTGGCAGCTTAGGCTAATACTTCAGAATCTTTTGACTAATTCTATATGGGCATGAACCTGTACATTGAAATTAATGGGAGTCCTCAGAATAGATTAGGCAGGAGCAAAGCCTATTAAATTTTGAGCATCATGACAGTGAGGAGTAAAGAAGATTGCTTGAGACTATTGAAAAAGAGAGAAGACAGAGGGAGTGGGTGGCTGAGCAGTGATTTATTAGTAGTAATAAACTTGGCCAACAGACCAGCAGGCCTTAGAATTAATCTTACCCAAGAGATCACAATGACAGTTCTCTCAGAGCTGGTTGTAAGCAAAACCGAATACTTCCTGAAGAGCCAAGGAGAGATATGTTCCATACGTGGCTATGGAAAAGTAGGTCAGTAGATCAAATGCTGCCTTTTAAAGAGTAAGGCAGTGCCAGGGAAGGGAAAGTGTGACGTGGGCATAAAGAACCGTTTCTACGTATTGTGAATAATCAGCAAAGATGAGGTGTAACACTTGTGTGATACATATAATGTGAGAACGCATAGTAATGATACTTCTTGAAGTGCCAAGACAGAATTTATAAGTGTTTGTAGAGCACCTGCTCTGTGTCTACCACTGTAATAGAGGCCAAGGCATCAGCAACTTCATTGTCACGTTTCAAAGTCTCTTGGTTTATGCTCAGCCTCAGGTTTAAAACTAACATGAAAAAGACAGACTGGAGAGCTTGCCTTTATGTACACAAACACTGATACATGTTGGTACTTTGGGGTGACATTTGTTCCCTGTCAGCACTTCACTGAAGACTTAAGGTTCCTTTATGTTGATTTTGGCAAAGAGAGAGCCAACAAAAGCTAAAACAATAGACTGAAATGCGTAATGCATTATCCTTGATTGTGTTACTATATTTGCTTTTCCCTTGGAGTAGCCAGAGCTGCTGCAAAGGGCTGGAACAGTTGAGCCCTTGTTAAGCCATCTACATAGTGCCTAAACAGTTGTTGAAAAGCTAAAAAAAAAAAAAGAATGTATTCAACTAGTTTTTGCCTAAGGACAAGCTAACATTTAGCTAATCTTTATTAGCAGATTACTCCCAAAGTAGAGTAGAATCCAATCAATTACAGAAAGCTGAGTATATTATACAAATACTCCCAAACTTATTTAAAACAAAAATTATAACTGATTTGGAATTGTATAGACATTAGTTTAATTCTATATTCCTAGGAAGCAAAGCTTCCCTAGAAAATATTAGAAACAACTTATAAAAAATTAAGCCTCTATTGTTAGGTTGAAAAGCACCCAATTTAATTTTTATTTTGAAAGTCATTAGTCAGATGCATCCTTATTATGCAAAGTTATTTCATAAACATAATTGAATATCTTAATCTTTTAAAAGTCAAATTTTTGAGTAAAGTGAATAGAACATCCAATATTTAAAATGTATGTGTTTTTTCTGTCTTTGAAGAAAATTATCATTTTTAACTCATTATTTTTGACATACAAGTTATAAAAATTGACGTTGCACTAGATTTTTTATATTGTGGATGGATTTTAAAATAAAGGGAGATAATATAAGATAAAGGCTCTGTATATTCCTTTTAATACATTTGAAAGAGCTGGTTTTAATTAATCACAAATTAAGTCCTTAGGTACTTTAAGCATCAAAAGTCCCCACTGACTTCTACGAGGTATGAACTTATCCATATTGTCAGCTATGTTAACAATAAAATGCTAAAAAATTGCTAAATTGAAGTTATGATTTAATAGATATGCAAATTAGGAAAATACAAAATATTTAAATGTGTAAGAGCACGATCTCCTAGCTCAGGGTTACTTATGAAAGGCATGAAGTTCAAAGTGCTTTTTTTCTTTTTCTGGAAGTTATCACAATTAACTAAAAAGTCACAAGAAACATTTTTGGCAGTGGCTTAAGCCTATTTTTCATATATCCATCACACATAATGAGAAAGGGGATTTTCCTCAAATGCTGCGATTAACATTCACCTTTTCATGAACCTTATGCTTAGAAAAATAACAAAAAAGAAAAATTTCGGGAAATGACAGAACACAACAATAGGTATTTAACGTCCCTATGCATAGGGACCTTAATTGTATCAACAATGTGATCATGGTGAGCATTAGTCCTCAAGGGACGCTCATGCTGCCTAATGGACTACAGGAAGGCTTTCAAGGAGCCAAGCCCACTGATCAGCCTGGAGAAATGTTTGCTGGGAATCATTGCTTAATAGAAGCAGCTTTCTCCTTTGCCAGGAACTTGAATTTTCAACACATCTCCCTAACAGATAGAGCCTTCTGAAATACACAGTTTGGTCCCATTGTGAAGGGTTGAAAAATCATGACTGGAGACTGGTATTCTCAAGTATGGCTGGGCTTGAAATCTACCTTTCAGTAAAAATTTCTTACTTTCAGCCATTCCTTCTCCTTTCCAGGCAAGTGTAGAAAGGAAATAAATATGAACTCACGTAACATTTTAGTATGACTCTATTCACAACCTCTTCTTCATTAAACAAAAGGGCCAGGAACACCCTGGTGTCACCGAGGAGGGAAGAGCAGGTATGTGAGAAAAGAGGGTCACCGTGCTCCGAAAACAGGAGGACATGGCTCTGCAGGTATCCACAGTTTTGCAAACAGCTAACTCATAATGGAAACAAAAAATAGTGCACACCTGTATCACGACCCTGTATGAGAGGCAAAGCACAGCTCTATATTAATGAGGATAAGTTCGCAAAATAACAAGATGATAAAAATAGCTAAATGGGGATTCTCATTGGTTCTTTTTATGTAATATGGCTATAGTGATGAGAATTAAAAATACATATTATTAGATAATTTTCGGTATATTGCATGATGTAGGTTTTTTTTTGTTTTTTGGTTTTTCATTTTGTCTTTCTGTATTTTCTCCTTTGCTCTCATCCTATTTAAACAGACAACTGACTTTTTTTCCTTGTCTTTAGGAGAGGCGTATGGTTGGGTAAAATATGTAAGTTGGTTTAAGCAGCCTTTCCTGTGAAACCTGTGTTATTTTTACTGCTTAAACCCATTGAAAAAAAATCATGTAAAATTTGTTAGAGGAAAAAAATAAAGAGATATAAAGCGAGGGAAAAGGACTAAAAGAGATTTTTTTCCCAAGCTAGGGGAAGACAGCACTGAAGTTCTCTGAAATGGTGGAAAACCACGTCCTATTCCATGAAAGTTGACAAGCCTCCAAGCAAGGGCACTGCACGAGCGGCTGACTTTCACTTTGTGTGGCCACCTCTGCTGTACTCCTCCTTGTCTCGCCAACACTCACCTGAATCTGCAGGAGAGTTCTCCTAGCAAGTTGGGGGAGGGAAAAAATGAGTTGGGTTTGGTGGATAGCCTGTGTCGTATGGCATGCCTGTACTCACTGCACTTGGTGCCTGAAGTATCCCAGCTCTCTTCAACGATGTTCCTGAAAGACATTGAAAAGAAAGAGCCTTCCAGTTAGCAGAATATCAACCAGAGTGTCTCATTTTCCATTTGTTCTATGTGGAGATTTAATAAAATGAGTAAGGATTGACATAAGTCATGACCAGTCTCTAATTGTCTGCATGGATGTTTAGGGCAAAGAAGAAAATATTAAAAGGCTGCAAAGAAATGGTCTAAGCATACAAACTTCAGAATTGCGTTCCATTTAAATGTTAAATAAATACATGTGTGCTCACACATACACAGAACCTCGCTGTGGACAGAACTTTCCCAAAACCCATAGTGCTAATTTGTCACCTGGTGGCAAACTGATTTCAATGAAATACTGGAAGGAAGAGTAATTTTCTTTATCAGTATTTTTTTCTTTCCCCTTTTTCCCTCACTTTTGCTAGGGCCATTACTTGAAGAGTTGTGGAATGTTCTATGCCATTACTGTGTTGTCAAGCACAATGGTCCTACAGACTGAGGAACTCAATTTAGCAAAGCATGTTAGTCAATGGACCAAGGCCAGTGACAGTCACTGATGTTAGGTACCCATTCATCAGAAGCAGTGACCTTGCAGACCAGAGTTGTTCCTAAGAAGATTTAGTTATAATGTTAACTGTGAGATAACACTATGCTTGGGTTTAAGGTGTTTTCCTGTCAGGAGGCAATATTGAAGTAGTCCCTGCTATAGTCGCTGCTATAATCAGAATATAGGACCTATGGGTGAAAATGAAAAGGAAGCTACACTAATACACCTAATAACCAACACACTATATATTTGGTGCCTATCTCCACAATCATGCTCTCTGCTATATTAGAGGTTTAGTAATCTAAGAAGGAATGTCTCCTCTAAAAGAATAAACAATGGTCCATTAAATTAAAACTCTTCATGATCAACCTTTCCATTGGATTTAGAAAGGAGAAAAAGCTTACAATGTTAACTAGGGTAACTGACTGTAAATGTTAAGAGAAAATAAAGTTAAGCTGTGTTTTGCAGACATTCCTATACTTACATGAAATACAACTTCATTTTCATCTTTTTCCTTGTTGACTATCATTTAATATTTCAGCTGTTACACCCAGAACAGTGTCCAGCTATATCACTGATAGTGTTCAACCTTGCTATATTTCCTTGACCACCCTTCGGAGTGTAGTTTTTTCTTATGATTTCAGCAGCATCCCTGTAATATATCAGAATAATGAACAATAATCCTATAGACCACATCATAGCAGAGATGTCCATCATTTAAAAAAAAATAAAGCCCTTTTATTGTATGAAGAATAATAACATGGCTACAAACATTCACATGTTATATGTTGCAAATATTTTCCAAGCTTACTTATCTTCTACATTTGTTTGCAGAAAACTTTTTCCCCCTCAATCCATCGAATCTACCACCTTTTTCTTCATTTTGGCTTTTAAAGCTATGTTTATAAAGTTTTTCTACCATAAAATTATACAAATATTTGCTTTTACTTTCTTCTAGTATCTCTCCAAACCATCACATTTTATAATTTTTTTTATTGGCAGATAATGTGTAAAACAGACTTCTTATTTCCACACCCGCTTTCAGCTTCATTGAGTGAAATAAATTTGAGGAAAGTGAAAGAGAGGGTAAGAGCTAATGTGGGACTATTTTGATTAAGATTTGTAAAATAGTAGCCCAAAGAAAAAGCCACACTGGCAGAGCACTCCAAATAAAATAGATAGGTGTCCAGTTGGATGCATCAAAATATTCTATTTCCTCAATTTCTACCACAAGAAATACAAAGATTTCCATTTCCTCCCTGTACAAGATAGAGCATCCTTCCTACTGGTGAATTTGGATTGTAGGTGAAGCCACACACACAAATGCAGAGACTGCTGTGGTTAGTGAAATTAATGTAACGTAGATATAAGCATAAGAAATAGCTTTTTCTGGGAATACCCAGGGTATTCCTGTGTGTGTGTATGTCTGTGTGTGTGTGTGCGTTTCTGTCAGTCTGTCAGCTGGAATATAAAAATCCCAACCAATACCATGCTTTTCATCAATGTTATCATAATACCATAATACCTTTGAATAAATTATTGGGAAACAGTCTCAATACTCTTGTAGTTTAGGTTGCTGGCTTCCCCACTCCGTTTTTGTTTAGCATTTGAGAAACAAGGCAGTAGATACTTTCAAAAGCTTCACTAAATATCTACCCTTCCAAGTCCTTTTAGTCTCAGTTACCAGATATTTTTCTTCCACAAAGAAAGAAAAGTAAGTAGCTCTGCTCCTACCTATAACCTCCATCAATAAACATAGTAATACAAACTTCTTTACATCTTAATAATTGCCAGGCTAAATTAACAAGCTGCTAATGTTTTGATTTACAAATTGGAGGCCCTTTTGGTTTGCCTGGCCTTCAAGAAGATTGAGCTGTCTCCTGTCTTCCCTGAAAGTAAGTAAATGACTGTTTATTCATTCCCTTGATTAGAAGGCTGCCCTCCAGCCAGATAAA
Organism: Eulemur rufifrons; assembly: GCF_041146395.1. Classification (NCBI taxonomy): domain Eukaryota; kingdom Metazoa; phylum Chordata; class Mammalia; order Primates; family Lemuridae; genus Eulemur; species Eulemur rufifrons. Next base: position 109,271,083 of record NC_090984.1, on the reverse strand, counting down.
AGAGGTTCCGTAATAAATGTGAGACTCCCATGTTTTGTTTTGCTTTCTGGATTTAGTACCAAACATTAAAAGGAATTGGAGATTGATTTTTGTACGGGGACCAGTGCCAGATAAAACAAGGAGTGAGAAGGCAGACCGGTTTGTAGATATGAGCTCCTTTATAACAAGAAGAGGATTCGAGTTTTTATTTAGCAGCAACTGGGTTATTCCAGATGTATGTGATGGGGTGCATGTGTGTGCTTATGTGTGTGTGTGCACGCACAAATGCCCATGCACGTGCTTCCCAGCCTCAGCAGGGCTTCCTAATTCATTCTCTCTGATATTCTGTTGGTAGCTGTTATTGCCAAAGATCAAAACTAAATGTAGCTCACCCATTTCTTTAGTCATGGAACTAAAAATCGTCCGTTGAATTTTCTTTTCTTAAGACCAGTTGTACAGCAATACTATGGGGATCAAAACACACACACACACACACACACACACACACGGATACAATAAGATGAGAGAGACTTCTATGCATACATTATCTATGGGCACACTTAATTTTTTCTTTTTCTCTCCAGACTCTGTTCCACATTTTGGAGAGATGTGGGGCTTCCTTTGCTACATAAGTTTGTCATTTGGCAGTGCATCACAAATCAATTTCTTCCAATTCATCTGCTTTCTCCTCTTGCCTTGGGGATGAACCTGTGTCTTCTCTGACTTGCAATAGAACTGCTCTGCTTTCTGAGTTGCTGACAAATTGGCCAGTAATGGGAGTAATGGATGCAGCAGTCTCCTGCCTCCCTCAGAGCAATTTACATGTCAGGCCTAAAGCGTCTCCTCTTTACAATCCCGGGCCCAGAGGAGTACCCAGTTGCAGCTACTAATGGAGCTGCTTGTACAAGTGCCTAAAGTCAATGGATCAATAAATAAAATTATCTCAATTGCTAAGAGTATATGCCACACTTTGAAGCATAGACAACGGAAAGAAATGGGATAGACGGGAAAGAGAAAAGGGGGGAAATGATAATGTAGTTGAGAATTGATATTTGGATTCACAATCTCCTACGTTTCTAACAAGTATACCAGATAACAAGATGTGCCATAAGCTATATGATACATTCAACACGAAAGCAAAAAGGGAAGTGGGTGTTTGGTTCAGTGAAGTAGAATTGCTGTTTTTTTTTCTTTAATTCAGGCAATCTAATAAAAAGATTGTGTTTGTTTTTAGAGCAAATGAAAGTAATATCTATATATTTTCCCTCATTTGCAGGAATCCCTCTCCAAATCTACAAAATGTTGCTTTCATCATGCATTCTCTTGAGTCATAGAAAAATGGATTGATAAATTACTCAAATTTACTGAAGCCACAGTGGAGCTGGCCTGTAAGATGTCCACAGAAACAGGGCAATGCTCCATGTAGGGATTCAGTTATTCATTTACTAATTCATTTGTTCCTAACAAAAGAGAGAACAGAAATAAAGTGATGGAGCATGGAGGATGCTTGTGGGATTGATTTTCTTTGATTTTCCTTTCCATTTTGTAAAATGAGCAGAGTCTACATTGTTTTTTGAATAGTACCATAATGTATGCATCTCAAATCATTCAATTAATTTAATGAGCCTTCATGTTTCATGTCTTATTGCTTTATTACAGATATTTATGATGCCCTGCCATAAAGGCCAGGATTCATTCATTCCTTGACTCTTTCCATAAATATTCATGGAATGTCCACTGTGTCCCTAATGCTAGGAACAGGACTAAGGTTATAGTGAGTCACAAAAGGCAGATATCCCTGCCCAAAAGGAGGTAACTTGGAACTAGTGTGATACTATTTGGGTGCATCTCTATTTAGAATAATTCAAACAGTTTGAAATCTAAAGATGAATAAGACTCACATCCTGCCACGAAGGTTAACAGTATATATACAGATGTGTATATCTCTGTGCAATAAACGCATGGAGCCATAATCACTAGGTACACAAGAACAACATTTAATCCAGATTATTCTATTGTTTTATGTATACATAAATACATTTTGTATCTTTATCTTCTCTAAGGTTTCTTTCCTCTTTCCTTTCCAATTTTCTTGCCTTGCAGAAACACACATATTGATCAAAAGGATACTATTTTACTTATTCTCTTTAAATAGGCATTGCCATCCTTTTGGATAGTCAATTAAATTTAGCATTCATGTCTCCTGACTAATAAACTTTAGGAACAGGTTTTTTGGTATATCATTCCTGAAAGTTTATGAGATTCATTGTTATACAATGAAAATTACTTATTTTCCTAACTTTTCTTCATTGTTTGAATCCTTTATTTCTTGCCTAGCTCAGTAGTTGGTGGGCCTACTGGGAGGTATTACACATATAATTATTTTCTAACAAATTCAGAAGAGTTTCTTTAGGGCTGGGACTATTACAGCTCTCAGGAAGTCATCTTTCTTTTAAACTATTCACCAAAATGCTACCTTCTGGAAATCTTTATCTAATTTTCCATGTCAAATTCTTATCATTGCTCTTCTTTTACAAATTTAAACAAAACTAAACTAAATACAATTCTATTGGGCCAGATTATTGTTTTTCTTTCCCTTTTTTTTTTTCTTTTTGTAGGATGTGATTTGTCTTTTGGCATGCAGTGATATATTAGAAAGTTTCGTAGAAATGAAATTTACATACCTTTTGCCTTTTATCGGACTCTGTCCCTATGAGGCAAACTGTCACTAGGATGAATATCCTTCATGAAATTGTGAGTTATAGTTCTCTGGGGGAAAACATTATACATGTGAGTCACTGTTAATAGGGCATAATTAACACTTTAATGAAATGATTAACACTTTAAAGGAAATCATCCAAGGTTAGTAAAGATCTTTTGGTAATAAATTTACTATAGAAATTAAAAAAAAATCTATTTCCTAGTAGACCTGAAGTGATATGTGATTTCTTATTTATCTCCTCAGAACTTTTTCTTGCAATGATATAAAAACTTTGAATATGTGTGTTGATTTGATTTGTGTTTTTTTTTTCTTTCTAAGCTTCATCCAATTGAATGTAATAAAGTTTTCTTATACCTAGAGTCCTAGGATTTAGAACTATTTTGTAGGAAAACTAAAATCTACATTAGGTGGTGAAAGTCATGTTGGAAATATAGCAAGCATTAAGGAAATACTTTGTACAGGGCCTCCAACACTGGATTTGTGTGTGTGGGTGGGTGGGGTTAGCCCAAATTAAAGATATGCTATGCTCTTAATTCTTAAAAAAACTAATCCATTTGGAAGTCAAATCTTGAAAACAAATACAGGTAAAGGCAGAGGAAACCAGGGAAGATCCTAGAATATCAAGATGTCTCAAATGAGTTTAAATTACAACACAGTATTTATAAAACGGTGGTATGGTGTCCCTGTCTGTGTGAGGCTTGGACTGACTTTCTATGAAAGCGGGCTTTCAATTTTCAGCTCGAAAAAAGAGGACATGTCAGATGCACTGGCTCCTAGGAAGATGCATTTGAGTTGTGTTCCACTGGGGAAGAGTCAGTGACAAACTCTTATGTGACTTAGCTGATGACTCATCAGAACTGCCGTATAGTTACAACAGAATCAGGAGGGATCCAGTCAAAGAAGTGAGAGGACTCAGGCCCATTCATACCTAATCACTGTGGGAAGCCTGCTGACATCTCTGACCGCAGATCTGGAGCACACTCTGGGGTGCTTGAATCAGCTGGTGCTATAGTAAGACGCCAAACAGACATGCTAATTTGAGTATTGATCCAATGTAAACCATTTGTTCCCACAGATTCGAAGTCCCAGAAATATACGTATATACAGAAAAATAGGAAGACTATGTATTGCCAAGTACTAAATTCAATGGTGCAGATATAATTATCAGTTTCATGAAATGACCAGCTGGCATTTTGACAATCCCTTATCTGAGTAGATAAGAAATACACTTTCACCCTCTCTTCCCTTTAGCTCTTAGCCATGTCTACATACACTTGAGGTTTGCTTTTCAGATATAAGAGTCATGGTGTGAATCCTTGTCTGTGCTACTCTTGCAATAAGAGAACTACAATACTTAACACAAGTACAAATTTACAAAGGTAACATTGTAGAATGCAATTTGATATACTGTATCTCCCAACTGATAATCCACAATTAAGATCTGAGGGTGATTATTTCTTTTTTATTTTATTGGTGTATAATAAATATTCACAGTTTCAGGGCATTCAATATTTGACTTTTCTTTACCCTGGAAGTATTCAAATTATTCTTGTCTAGTCATTTTGAAATATATAATAAATAGTCCTAAGTTATAGTCACCCTACTGATCTATGTTTTTATTGCTGCTTTCTAAGGAAACATAAACCTTCAGTCATTAAGAGATATATAATAAGTTATTTTCCAAGTTAAAAATAAGCGGGGATATATTTTTTGAAATAATCATGGACCTGCAATTCTCATGGAACACTAAATTATAAACTTCTAACTCTTACTAAAGCCTCTGGCCATTTCTTTCTTTGCTAAGCCTTATTTAATAATCAAAAGAGCAAGAACATTAATGGAGATACCATGTAATTCTTTCATCTGGGGAAACAAAACAGAGACAAAAGATGTTTCAACGTCTATGCATAGATTGTGCTTTTCTCTAGCACACCTCCTAGTTTGTAGCTTTGGTTTTTTAAAGGCAAAGCACATTTGGAAAGCTGGTGACCCATTTACTTTTATATATTGGTGTATAAGTCCCCAAAGAACTGTTATGTTTAACTGTTATTGCCGATTGTATTTTATGGTTGCCCAAGGTTGTGTTAAAGAGGGTGTTTTTGCTCTTTGACTTGGGCATGTTCTCTGAAATATGTTATTTTACTGATTCACAAATGCCTCACAAGCTGAGAGTTTTACTATCCATGTCACCAATAAACTATATTCCTTATCAGACTTCATTACAGGTTCAAGTCCTGGACCTGAGATCTGGCTAAAACTGAGGCAAGAGAAATATCTATTAAGTGACTATGTTTTTGTAACCTTGTGTTATATGTTATTGTATGGATACCTACTCCTTTTTATTTGACAATCTCCTGTAGACTGTCCAAACAACAAATTCAGTTTTTGTGGAGTTAAAAATATAGAGATTTAACTCTTTCCCTTATAAGTATGGATCAGAGAGACCAAAATTTTAAAGTATACTACATAACTTTATATGTCTTATACCAAATTCTTTTCTTTTGATAAAGAAAAGATGTGCACAATATATATTATTTAAGACACATTTCCTTTGTATTTGTAGAGTTTTTGATAATTTACATAGCGCCTTGAAGTTCACTATCAAAGTTGGTCAATTCAATAATTCTATGAGCATGCTTGTCTTACATTTTATAAAAAAAGATACACCTAAAAAAGGTAACAATCCCGTAGTTACAAAAATAGTAAATGATGGGGCTTAAGGTCAAATGTTGGCCTTCTGAGTCCTCATCAGAATTTTCACATTTATATGCTGTGAAATCAGGAATCTTGGCAAACACGCAGTCTCTGTCCTTGATATTTGAGGCCACATAGTGTACACATAAGAAGCTTCGAGATGCACTTGATGAAGTTTCAGGGTAAACCTGGTAATTCCTGCAGCTTTATTTCATGAAATGTCCTCGAGTTGTTATTCAGTCCTTTGGAAGGAGGAAAAGTACTTTCAATCATACTCAGTACTTATTACAAATGAAATGTAGATGGTAAATAACCTTAAAAGAGATCCTTTGAGTAATCACATTGAGATTATTGCACCTTAAAGCTGAATAGGTATAAAGAGCTAAATGATGATATATCGCAGTACGCTGGCTGCACCACGTGTGGCATGCCACTATCTATCCTGTCACTACCCTGAATTCCCAGTCATAAAAAAATATCAGCATAATTTAGGTGCACAAATTTGTATTGAATTATATAATAAGTGAAATGTAAATATAAAAAAGAAGACATTTAGGAATAGTACCAGTACCGAATTATTTATGTTCATGATTATGGGCATCATCGTAACTAAATATTCACAATGTGTCTTCAAAAACTTGGAGAAATTTTACTCTTGGCCTCCCGCGGAGTCTATTTCTAAATCTCATGGATTCTATCCATACTCTCTGTCATGCCTACCGCATCCCCCAAGTTTCAGAACTTGTTCATATCTTAATCACTGCTCTGATAATTTTTCGCATAATCCAAGTGTCAATCATTCAATATAATACCAAAATTTCTCAGATAAATATGTTTATCTTATCATTCCCTAGCAACTGACCCTCTAATTACTGCTTTATCCACAAATGAATTGCTTCTCCAAGTGTTTTATGTTATGTTTCATGTAGAAAATGATCCTTATACATGATGGCATGAATGGAGGACATGGGGTGCTTCCATATGGGGCTTGGCAAAGGAGTGTTTTCTTTTTATTTTACATAATAAAAAAACATAAAAGAAATATGGGAGGTATACAATTTTGAATTTTTATAAAATTCTCAGCCAGATATTTTCAAAAATTTTAAAAGAAACTTGAGTTGGCCTCTGGAACTTTTTTCCCCCGTATTTTAACCTGAAAATGTGATCAAAGCTTTCAAGGATGACTCTTCCAGTTGTTTTGAACGTCTTCTTCAACAAGAAATTTTATTCACATATATAGGTAGTAGCAAATGGCAAAATATAATTTGGCATTTTTTTTTGTGTCAATTGAAAGAAATTTATCTGTAAGTATTAACAAGATTTTGGAGTAGTCAGTATCTACATTTTACTCCAGGTGTGAAGCACCGTTAAAATCTATCAGCCCTTTCATTCATGCTATTGACAAATGAAATGTCGAAATTTTTTATTGTAATACAAATGGATTTGGAATTCAAACATTTTTATATCATATATTTCATAATATTGACAAAATGTTTCCTATTAGTTTCAATAACTATTCTCTATGATCCAAATTAAAAGACTAAATTATATCTGTGAACATTTTTAACCATAATCTTCCAAAGTTAAATTTTTGCTTAAAATACATAAACTACATCAACATATGGTAATATATTTCGTGAAGTCTTTGATTTTTTAAAAATATAAGATTATTTTAGTTGCTTAAAAATTCCACTTAAGTTTGCTGTTTTGGAAAACCGATAATTAATCATTCTTCAACAGTCTTCAAAATGATAATTGTCTGCAATTTCCCATAATTTTTTTTCAATTATTCTCTTAGCTTCTAAAATTTGACAAAAATTTTTGCACAGCAAAAGTACTTTATATGCAACAAAATAAATTAATATTCTCATCCTACTTCTTAGCATAAAGTTGAAAAATTAGTAATCAGGTTTTTAGAATCACCATCTTTTAATTTTATTTAATATAGAACTGAATCTTCAGGCAAGACTATGATGCACAAGGTTTTCTCTGTGAATTAAAAAATATATTATTTAAACCCTAGACTTTTCAGAATATTACTTAGTGTAACCCATATAATTAATATTCCTAATCAAGATACTTTTTTGAGTAAATGGGCATTATTAACAGTTAGGATATGGCTAGAGTTATAAATAAGAAATGTCCTGGTCAACTTAATGTTAATTTACTAACATAATAAATATAAGCTGATATGACTAATATCACTAATACTAATATCCTTAATTTTCATAACAACCTGTGATGTAGGACATACTGCTATCTCCATTTTAAAAATTAGGAAGAGGGGTTAAGTAGTTTGCCATAGGCCATACAACAAGTAAATGGCAGAGCTAGAGTCTTCTCTGTGCCATCTCAAGATGTGTTTGCATTAATAAGGATCTTGGTGATGTATATCCCTGCCTATGTGCATATGACATATACAGTTATATGATCTTTTCATACAGTCCCTATATTTTTAAAAATATATTTATTTCCACTTGAATATTTGTCTTAAGTCATTTATTTTGTTATTTCCATGAAGGAAAAAAAAAGAATATACTTGTAAACAATTTCTCTTCATGGTAGCTAACTAGTGCAATCTTTTGTTTCAACTTCTGTATTAGCATGGCCTTATGTCATTGGACACACCAGCAATGCATTTTTCAAAATAGCATCTTTTCTATTTCTTCACTTCATCAGTCCCAAACACTAGCCTCAGACATTAGTTTAGTCAAGCTAGTAAAATAAGCCACTCTGTAATGTGTGAAGCATTTTGGATTTCACAATTACTTGTGTGATCTTATGACTGACTACTTTAGCGTGATCTCATAGTGCTGGAACTAATCTCATGAGGGTAATTTCTTATTTTGCACTTGCAGAAACTTAAAAGAGTGAAAATCTCTTTTCTGTCCTCTGTTCTACATTGTTAAACAAGGTGTCAGTGTAGTAGTTTACTTAGCAATATTGTCAAAAATATTTCCCAAAAAAGTAAGAGGTTTAAGCTGAGGTAGAGAATTGTAAGGAAATATGAATGCAAATATAAGACAGTCTTCATTATCTAATTATTAATAAACTTTTTGAGACTATTCTTATACATTACATGACTTTACAGCTTCAATCAAATAATTGCTCATCTTGGTATTAAAATAAGGATTTTTAATAATACTTAAAATATATTATATGCTAAAGGCAGTTATTAACCTTTACGGCTTTGAAAAAGTTGATTTTTCAACTTATGTATGTGGACTATGTCTTTGATGCTTCACATCACATCCCAGGGGCACAATCTTGATTTCAGCCACAGCTGTAGGAGAAATTCCAGTTAGAGTTCAGTCATATCTCACTCAGGCAAAGCAACAGCGCAAGCACACCACCTTAACTTTTTACTTTCTGTGTCACGGTCTTCTCCAAAACAATGACAACCATCTAGATTGAAGGCCAAGTAAGTCTTGAAAGTACAGGGATGAACACCTTCTGGGAGCCACCTGCAAGCAGTGGGGCTTGGGGCCGAGGAGGCTATGCCCTGGTCATCCTCATTCAGACAGGCCAGCTAAGGGGACTTGGTGGGTTGCTCAGGAAACCCTGGAGAAACCACAACCTTGCAGTCCATGGGGACAGTTGGAACCCTACCATTTCATACTGGCTTGTCTCTTTCCCTGTCTTACTCTCTGTACTCCCTTACTCCTGTCAACTGAAATCACCTCCCCAGTCAACCACGTGCACTTGAGTCCTTGATTTTTACTGCTTTCAAGGGTATCAAGGGGAGGCAAACATACAGGAGATCATTTGAAGAATATTTTTAGTTAATTTGCACCAATAGTTTTAAAGCATTAAGCATGGGCTAACCAAAATATAAAATCAAAATACTATTTTCTAAATAAATTTCTGGAAAATGTGCAAAATAAAAATATGATGTATATACATGTATGATAAGGGCATTTAATAATAAATATATGAATTCTGAAATATCCAAGTACTCTTCATTGAAATATTTGATCACATTTTTCAATCAATCTTTATTTTTGAATTAGTGTTAGGGTAACTTTTAATATCAAATGCCAAAAAAAGTTGATAATCACAGATGAAAGAAGGTAGGCAGAGGGAGAGAGAGATATTGAGAGAGAAAGCAAGAGAGAGGAAAGGAGGGAGGGAAGGAGGAAGGAGGGAAGGAAAAAAGAAAGGGAGGGAGGGAGAAAGAGCCATGTAGAAAATAATGCTGTCTGATGGCACATGTGCAGTGCACTCACAGATGATAGCTGTGCTGCAAATTTGAAGATGTTTTAATCAAAAATAAAAACTATGCTCCAATACCAACTCTCCCTGCGTACTCCCATGAATATACTCAGTTTCTCACTATGGTCTCAAGCATCTTTTTTTATTATTTTGTGTGTTCGGCCTTCTTTCTCAATCAACTTGAAATTTCCTGTCTCTATGTCTACCTATCTCCCTTTCTCCCTTTCTTCCCTCCTGTTTTCTTTCCTTTTTTTTTTTTTGTTTTTGATCTTCTAATATTCTTACCTTTGCATGATAAAATTTTCGTCTTCTTCCTGCCTGCCAATTCAAACCTACGATATCTGTTTTGAATCCTGATTAAAAAATGATTTGCTAAACACCTTCTCTCACCAAAGTTGTAAACTAATTTGAAGCTGTTTTGTATGTTGTAGTCACCTTGGTAATTAAAAATTAGATACTCGAAGGTGAGCATTTACTATATTCTAAGCACTGTGCTACATGCATTGTATAAATATGACTTACTTGTTCCTTTTATAATACTAGATGGAGGTAATAATTACTTTTATCCTTTAGAATGTAATGTTTTCTCTTCTAGTCTGCGCAACTATTAAGTGGCAGACCAGCATTTGCATCCACACTTACCACACACTAATACTCATCGGTACACATTTTTCTATGGGGGGTGGGTACATGGTCAATGCTAAGTCTGAAATTTATGAGTCTAATTTGATGCACAGAAAAGATTATGTATAATATACATGTGAATTTTAATGTCTAAAATTAAAATAAAAATTATAAAACTAATACCAAAATTAAAAATAACAATTCTTTTTATTTCTAATTCCATAGTATTTGTGTGCATTCCCTGCCCAGTCCCTCTATTGGACACTAACCCCACCATGTTATTTAATTCAACTTGCAGTGAGCTTTATAAAAATGGAATCAGATTATAGTTAACCTTCTATAACACTCTTTTTTTCCTCTTCAATGTTATAGTTTTAAACTCTGTAGATGATTTTATCTATATTCTATTTTATTATTTTCATTGCTTTAAAATATTTCATTCAGTGAATATACTGTGATTTATTAATTAACACCATTTTGAAGATCATGTGTTTTCATCCAGTTTAGTTTTGTTTTGTCTTGTTTTTCCCCAACTACCATAATGCTGTTAAGAACATTGTTTTCCATGTGCCCTAGTATATATGGCTGATTTTTCTCTATGGGAAGGTGTCAAGTTTACTAGCTAAATTTTGTTTTTCATTACTACCCAGTGGTTTATGAATTTGCATTGTACTATAGTGGTAAAATATTTAGTATCTTCAGACCTTAATTTTTGCTGACCCAGATGGTTTGAAATAGGGTCTCATTATATGATGGTATCTAATAAATTGACCAGCTATTATATACAAATTGATGTGTAGTATTTCTCCTTCTGTGTAATATCTGCTCTTATTTTTGCTCATTTTTTGTTGGATTTTTTCCTGTTTTGTTATTGATATGTAGAAGATATTTATTCTGAATACTAAATTTTTGTTGATAAAGTTAAGATCTTAATTTTGGTAAGTAAAAGTAATCAATATTTTCTCTAATTTTAATCCATCCCCTACCCTAAATTTATATATTTTCTTATGTTTTCTTCTAAAATTTTAAACTTGGCTTTTTATACTCATGTATAAAATTTTTATGTATGACATGAGCTATTAATCTGTTTTTAAATATATTTATTCAATTTGTCCAAAAATTTTATTAATTTATTCTTTTTCTGTGAACTACAATGTAACTTGTTTCACACCTCAAGTTTTACCATATATAAGGGTTCTATTTCTATGCTCTCTACTGTTTAATGATCAACTTGTTTATCCCTAAGCCAACATCATACATTTTAAAATTTTAACTTTTTTAAAAGGTTGATAATACGTCTTGGAATATAGGAAGGCAAAGCCTGTTACATTTTCCTTATTGTTCAATAAATCTTTGCTATTCTTAGGCCTTTGCTATTCCATATAAAATTTAGAATTAACCCAATGAATTTGTTGGTTTCTCAGTGGAATAACAATGACTCCATAGACCACTAAGCAAGGATTAGAATCTTTATCATATTGAACTTTTTTTTATCTATGAAAATGGTATGTTGGTATATTTATGTCTCTGTTAATTCTGGTTTTCTTCAATATATTTCAGTAAAATTTTATAATTTTATATAGTGCTGAATTATTATATTAAATTTATTCTTAAATACATTGTGCTTTAGTAAATGATGCTTATATTTTTAATTACATATTTTTAAAATTGCAAGACATATATTTAATTATATCTATTTTTTGCTCAATTATAGAAATGCAGCTCAGTTTTTGTTTTCAGATTGTGATTTTCAATCTAACTATCTTGGTAAACTCTATTATTACTTCTAATGACTTGTTTATAGATTTGGGGGATTTTTCTACGTAGAAAAATCATAATTTTTAAATACAATGGATTTTTAACCAGAACACTATCCCATTTCTTCATTCCATAAAGGTTGCATACAATTACTCATAGTTTAAAATTTTAAGTAATTTAAGTATTTTTCTTACCTTCTAAGCAAGATAGTAAACTTATTGATGACACATGTATTTCTTCAATTATTTTCATATCATTTTCTCAGAGTAGATAGAAAAACAATTTATAAAGCAGAAGAAAAACTGTGTAATCATATAAACATGATAATTTCCTTTGCAAACAAAATAAAGTCCACAATCTTTCCTGGAGGATTCAAAGCTTTCAGTTAGTTGATCTCAATCTACTTTTCTATAACAGATAACATACATTTTAGGTTTTAACTATGCACAATTTACAGAATTATGTCCTTAAAGTTTGTTAGCTGTATATCCTTCTCTTTAGATGTTTGAGACCTCTCTGAACAACAGCAACAACAACAAAACACAAAGCAAAAGAATATATGTATTGGGACACCTTAATACATATCTGGTGATAGCCCTCTATTCTCTTGCTTACATGATGAGTCAAGTATATTCATATATGTTTACACAATCTTAAATTTGATGCATTTGTGATATTCCTATAAGAATAAAACTTTCATAGAGCAGGGCAATGGCCAGGAAATATCTAGTCTAAATATATGTAAGGACAATATCCTCAGTCACATGTTACATTAATTAATTAATTAATTAATTAAAAGAAAACAAGCAAAGTAAGTGAAGGATCTAGTTGGTGACCACCAGTGTAAAACACATTCATAATTAAAAAAAATAGTTTAATACAAAAAAAATAAATCTATAAAAGACAGTTTATATGTCACATAAGTATTCTAGGAATAGTCATTCCAGTTACTTTAATCCCATATTATGTACATGCAAAATAAAATTAAAATTAAATAAAAACATTACAATCAATATTGAGTTTGAATTTTTTTTTTAAACCTGCTAGTATTGATTCTTCCTCCATTTATTATCATGTTTACTTTCAAATTAGTTGTTTTAGGGGTTCAACATTTTAACACTCCTGATTTTAAGGCTTAATATTTTACTTGCACCAATTCACTCCCTTCTTAAATTACTTCCCTGGAAATCAGACAAAACTTAATTATATTTCTAATCATCTAAATAATGTAAAATTATTTAAAGTAGCTGGCACTAATATCTCAATTGGATTCATACTGATGATTGTATATGTAACTTTGACTTGCATCTGAAGATTTCTAAAACAAAATTAATGCAGTTAAGGAGTTGAACTAATTAGCTAGATTGTAGTAAGCTAAAGACCAAATACAGTTTAATAAACAACAATCGGAACATGACCAGCTTTTTCTTTGTGCTTTAAATTTTGCAAATTTGGAAACACTATGTATCATAGCTTTGACAACTTGTACACCTTTATTTTGATTTTTTCTCAGTTTATGATTGTGGCTTATTTTGATTACAGAATAGTTACCATATATGCTGGATTTATTACTATGAAAAGTTAAAGTTAAGTATTTTTATACCTTTAAAGATACAGTTTTGGTTATGGTATAAATCATAATGAAGACTGAAGATCCAATTAAAGATGAATTCTTTAATATCAACAAAACACTAAAAAAAGGCAATGTTATTAAGTGTAAAAATATGGTCTCATTATTGATTCATTGTGCTTCTTGAGATTATCCAACATTCCTTAGAATACATGTTATTTTCTGAACAATGTCTTCCTCATTGTAAATACTTATCACATTTTATTTCAGTATTTAATTTGAGAGTGTCATTAAGAATATATACAGAAAAGAAGTATGTAAATGCTTACTCTTAAAGTTATTTAAAACATAAGAAACAACCTCTTAAAGAGACTTACCACATTTGAAAATTTAGTGTGTATGCTGGAACCCAACTATATTATTACTTCTCACTCTTTTAAATAATTTTTCTTATTACATGTATAAACAGGGTTAAAAATAATGTTTAAAAATATTTTGAAGAGAGTTACAAACTTAAAATTGCTTAAAAATAAACAAAAATTACATGTAGCAATTAGTATTTGAAGGTTCAGATGACCATGAGAAATAAAGGTTAAAAAAGAAACCCCTAGAAACTCCTAATTACAAATATACATATTTTTAAACTATAAACATCCACATTTTGATCATATCTATTTTCTACAATTCTTCCTATTTATGTGAGTTTCATGAGGGAAGAAAGGGAGAAATACAAGGTTGGAGGGAGAAGAAAAGACTGATTCAGTCATGGAATTTCCATAATGCAACTTGGGTAAGAAACATGGAGATACTGTCATTAAAGGGAGGGACATAAGAAAACAAATCTCATCATATTTATAATTCAATCAAGCAATAATCCAATACACAAATTATGATAGGGAGAATGGCATGTAGTCTTTTGTCCAAGGTTCCAGGGAACTATTTAGAGTGCTAGAAATACATACAAACGTTTGTCTTTACATAAGGGTATCATTGCCCACCTTGTCTAATGATGGAAAGGTTAGAGGTCAACATGCCAAGCACAGAGCAGTAGTGATTATACAGGAAGGCATCCTGAGTAAGAGATACAGATTAAATTATTAGGCAACTCTTCCATAAATAAAGAGAAAACAGAATAAAGAAAAAAAAAAAGAAAAAATCTCAACTGTAAGTTTTAGTGAGTATATTTTTGTTTTAATTTGCACAATGTCTCTAATCCATTCAATAGGGAATGAACACACACAGAGACACATACACATTTTTTAAAATAATCCTCAGAGGATTTAGTGGTGATTAATAGATAGATCAACATCTTGAGAAAGAAAAGGGGAAAAAAATACTGTTAGTAGGGTAAAAAGTTCAATCTCTTAGAAAATTCCAAGTTCCTGGTTCCTATTACATATTTTATTATCATAATTTTTTCTTTGTGTGTCTGTATTTGGATCCCTCATAACCTCGACTGTTTGAAAGACAAAGAAAAAGATATGAGCTCTAGTCAGATGGGAACATCCCTCCCCATCTCACATATGCAACCCAAATCCAATAATGCTTCATAAAAATATAAGGTTTCAAATTAAAACATAATAATTTTTAAGGTCAAAAATAAAAAGTCTACTTCAGAGTGTTTGCTGTTAAATAATTTTAAGTCACTTGATAAAAATGATGGAAATAGTCCAAAACTTGTTTTTACTATCTTTGTGGCCTTCTGTTCTCTCTTTGATCTATAATGGAAATTTGGCAAAGTGTTTACTGAAGACACTGACACTAAGGAAAACAATCTTGTTTTCACAAATGCTGCCTATTTGCAAGAAGATGTATTTTATCACATATAATATCTTGAGATCTGTATTTACATTTATCCTTTTCCAGTGACTTTTAAGTTTTCAACTTTTAGGAGCTTATGGTTTGCAATTAATTTAACATCTTTTAACAGGGCAACTGGAGTTCCTAAATACCATAACCATTACCATCATAATTTAGATTAGGAATCTGGATTAAAAGTATTACAATCCACTTGTCCAAGGATTTGAAATGCCTTTGTCGGTCAATAAAAAGGTACTGATAAGTTCATAAGGTTATACTAAGTACTTGTGTTAGCACAGACAGTCAGGCACATTCTTCTGTTATTAGAAACTAGACTATAAAAATGTTCCCACATTTATCAAAGAAGGAACCCTCTAGAGAGAGCTGAAGGAGATGAGGAAGTTTTCAAGGATGGATTTTATCATATGGATTCTAGCATTCATGTTGGAAAACACATTCCACAGTGAATTTTTCCATTTAGCTTTCAACTTCTGCTTCCACATGAAATTTATGATGAAAAACATATACACACACACAAATGAAAAGTAATCATTCAAAGGGACTATCTGAATTTCCTTTAAACTTAATGAAAAATTTTGGTGAAAATTTAAAAATGTATTATTATATATAAAACAGACATTTGCCACCAAATATTTGTTACATTTCAAGGACGCAGGTACACTTATATGAACAGTTTTTATTTCTAATAAGAATAACTCAAATATTAAGTGGAGGGGGAAAATGTATTGAATCAGATATTGAGCAAAATAGTAGACAACATTTATTTAAAAATAAGTTCCATGTTATAAAGTTATACTGATTAAAGGAAGTAATTATGAGAAAAATAATAAAATCACAAAGATGTTTAAGGCATTTTATTTATATGACTCTATAGACTCAAAGGCAAATTACTAATGTATGAAAATTACTAAAATAAAGAAATTAAGATGTTGTTAAAAGTAATGTTATTAAAGATGAGTAATGACTCAGGGAAAACTAGAAACAATGAAAATACATATCTGCAAATATCATTTGTGGTTAGGTGTAAGATTTAAGTGCAGACTGTGAATTTTTGTCACATAGTGGATAAGGAAATGTGGACTAAGATAACATCAGAAAGGAGTTTACATAGCTGCATTGCTCCAGAGAAGATGCCCATGTTGTGCCCTGCTGTTTGAAGCTGCTGCTAAAAGGTGCCATATTCAAGTGGAGCCAGTGCAAGAGCACATCCTGCCCCAGTGGCTAGTAGCCACTCCAAACTCGAGTCTCCATCATCATCCCACCATGCTCACCTATGGCAGCATACCGTTTCCCAGCTGAGCTTCCACAACTCCTTATGGAGTTATGGAGATGACTTCTTTCCTCAAACTCCAGGAACCAACCTCTGCTAGCGTCATATTTTTTCCTCTGCAGCTTCCTTACTTCTCTTAGCCTTCATAGAAATAGAGTTAGGGCCTTGCTCTGGATTAAGCTTTGCCTTAAGGGAATGTTATGCCTGGTTTGATCTTCTATCCACATGATTAAAACTTTCTCCATATCAGCAATAAGCTTGTTTCACTTTTTTATCATTCATGTGTTTACCGAAGTAGCCCTTTTAATTTTCTTTAAGAAGTTTTTTTCCTTTTTTTTTGCATTCACAACTTGGCTAACTGTTTGGTGCAAGCGGCCTAGCTTTTGGCCTGTGTTAGCTTTCCACAAGCCTTCCTCACTAACCTTAATCTTTTCTTGCTTTTGATTTAAAGTGAAAGATGTGTGACTCTTTCTTTCACTTGAACACTTAGAGGACATTGTAGCATTATTCACTGGCCTAATGTGAGCATTGTCATTTCTTAGGGAATAGGAAGGCCTGAAAAGAGGAGCAGAGACTGGGGAGAGTCTGATTGGAGTAGTCAGGACACACACACACACACACACACACACACACACAGTATTTGTCAATTAAGTTTGCCATCTTATATGGGCGTGGTTTATGGTGCCCCAAAACAATTGTTAAAGGAGTAACATTAAAGATCACTGATCACCATAGTTTGAAATATTGGGACAATTATCAAAATATGACACAGAAACACAAAAGGAGCACATGCTGTTGGAAAAATGGTGCCAACGGACTTGCTCGATGCAGGCTTGCCACAAACCTTCAATTTGTAAAAAGCGCCATATCCATGAAGCAAAATAAAGTGAAACACAACATAATGAGGCATATCAATGTATCAGTTTAGATATATACATTAAAAAATAAAGAGAAATATTGGCTAGCAGCCATCCTTTACATGATTAGGTATTTGGTTGCTTAAAAGAATCAAATACCTTTTCAGACACATAGACCAAACAGAAAGCCAGTGACAAAGTTCCCCTCAACTTACTGTAATTTACTGTTTCTTCCTAAAGTGGATGTGGCCTGTGGGTAGAGGAAATAATAGTCAGCCAAGGTCATCAGTCTCTTCAGGGATAATGTCTTCATTTTCTCCTGCACCTACAAGTGTGCCTGTAGGATTCAGGTAATAATTTAAAATAATTAATACATAAATCAATAATCCATTTTATTAATTAGTAATATTATTTAACACACTTGTGCAAAAATACCTTATAGATTTGATATTGATTTTCTGTCTAACCATAATTAGTGACATCATTTTCTCTTTTCTCTTGGATTTCTAAAATATTGATTAAACTTCTGACCAAAATGAAATAGGTGTAGTATTTATAACTCAGAAGAAAAGAGAAATTATTAAAACAAAACAAATATAAGATAGAGAAAATCATCAGAACCAAAAGTTTGTTCTTTTAAAAGACTAAGAAGATTGGGAAACTTCTGCTAATTATCAAGGAAAAAAAGGAAAAGAGAGCAAAAAAAACCATGTTAATGAAGAAGAAATAATTATGCAGCCACTAGAAAGGTAATAAGAAAATATTGAGAACAAATTTTTGCCCTAAATTTAAAAAATTAGGTAAGTTTAACAATCATATCTAAGTCACCAAATCTTAGTCACCAAAATGTTTGCAAGAAAATTTGGGAAATCTGAAAAGCTTTATATTCATTTAAATAGTAGATAAATATTTTCCCACGAACAAAACAAAACAATGCCATTTATTGGGGGTCCATACATTTTTAATGGTGATATCTACTGAACATTTATAAAGCATATACTTGCACTTGTATAGAAACTATTTCATAATGACAATGAAGAAAAAATACTATACATTGTAGCTTATTTCATTGAAGTTAGAATAACATAATCATTTAAACTTGATAAAGACAGGAGGAGAAAGAAAACTTAGAAGCCAATCTGTTTCAAGCCATTAATGAAATAATTCTAACAAAAATAAAATAACAGTGTTTGTAATCAAGAAATACTTAAAAATCATGAGCTACTATGACCAAGTTGACTTTAACCAAGGAAGGAAAGACTACTTTAACAGAGGACAATTTATTAATATAATTCCCTAGAGAGATTGCAGAAGAAACATCATACGATCATCTAATTAGACATAAAAATCTGTAAAATTCAAGTGACTCAATCTTAAAATATTCCAGAAAATTATGAATACAGTGAATCTTCTTAATCCACAAAAGGTTTTTTGCAGTCCAGTGGTGATGGACATTGTAATGATAAATCTGTGGTACCATGTTCTTTAAGATTGAGAATAATCAAAGCATTTACTTTAGAACCACTATTCTTTCATATTTTACTAGAGGGCCTCGTCAATACAATAAAACAAGAAATATAAATAAAGGTTATGAAGATTGAAAATAAAGTTATAACATAGTTCCTATGTATACATGATACAATGAATTAGAAATACAAAGGAGTTATTTGAATGAATAACAGTTTAATAAGCTTCTCATGTAAAAGAATATAGATAACATACTACTGGAGACTTAAATAAAGTGTTCATCTATTGGAAGATGATTATCACAAATATTTCAAATATTCCCAAATGGTTCTATTTACAAAATGCAATTTCGGGCAAAATCTCAGTACTTTTATTTATTTTTTAATGAAAGTTGGCATGTTAAGTCTAAATTTAATACGGAAATGCAAAGGTCTAAGAACAGCCAAGAAACATTTCAAGAAGGACAAGGCACAGGTGAAATGTCACACTGGATATGACACAGAGGAATAAAACGACCCATGGAACAGAGTAGAGCCATGAACTGATCCATAAAATTGTAGAAATTTGACATAGGAGAGAGTTGATATTGAGTGTCAATTGTTTTATCCACTTTACACAGGTGAGATGCTCGTAGGGGTTGTGTCTCTTTTAGTATTTCCTTGATTCACAGTTTTACTGACTTTGGGACTGAAATAAAACATTCATGTTAACATCCTAATTCAAAATACCAACCATTTGTACATACCAAGGGAAATGTACAATAAATGTCTTTATATGTACCGGTGAAAGTATAATATGTAATACTTATTGAACACTTGATATATGCCAGCATTGTTCTAAGTTGTATCTGTATTAACTTTTAAACCTCAAAGTAATGGGTCATATGATCTGTATTGTCACCACTCTACACAGGAAGAACCCAAGGTCCAAATTAGCTTAGTGTTTTGGTAAGGGTTCTACAAGAATAAGAGATAAAACTTGGATTTAAATGTAGGTATTCAGAGACTGGAGATTACTCTATCCTAGAAAGAACTTTGACAACACCCTTAAAAATGTTTATTTTCATAATTGGCAAAATTTACCTCTAGAAAATTTTAAGCAATCAATGTTAAATTTATCTAATACCATGTGAACAAAGGTTTCATTTTTATAGTACTCATCAATGTTTTAAATGTCCAAATAGAGAACAGTGAAATATTAATGGAAGTTGATATGTGCAGTTGCTAGCACTAAGTTACCATTAAAATGAAATTCACAAGTAGTTTTTCTTATTATAATATTCTATTTATATTATAACGCTAAGCGGAAAAAATCAGAACTCAGTAATGAAAATAAAGCATTGTGTCACATTCCACAAATGCACAAATGAAAGCATAGAAAGAAAATATTAACAGTAGAGGCATATGAGGATGATTATTTATTTTATTTCTCTGTATTCTCTATATATTTTAATAGCTGTGTACTATGCTATTAAAAAAACCAAGTAGGCTTTTTCTAAGTATTGTTTGAAAAAACGTCAAGAAGTCTTTTCGGTATGGAGACATAGGTACACTCATACACTGCTGGTGGGACTGTAAACTAGTGCAGCCCCTGTGGAAAACAATGTGGAGATACCTTAAACAGATTCAAGTCAACCTACCATTCTATCCAGCAATCCCATTATTGGGCATCTACCCAGAAGAACAAAAGTCATTCTATAAAAAAGACACCTGCACCCGAATGTTCATAGCAGCACAATTCACAATTGCAAAGATGTGGAAACAACCCAAATGCCCATTGATTCATGAATGGATTAGCAAAATGTGGTATATGTATACTATGGAATATTACTCAGTTATTAGAAATAATGGCAATATGGCATCTCTTTGGTTCTCCTGGAGAGAGCTGGAACCCATTCTATTAAGTGAAGTATCCCAAGAATGGAAAAATAAGCACCACATGTACTCACCAGCAAACTGGTTTCCCTGAGTGAACATTTGGGAATAACACCAATTGGGTATCGGACAGAGGTCGGGGCTGGGTGGAAGAGATGGGTGTATACCTACTTGTTGAGTGCGATGTGCACTGCCTGGGGAATGGACATGCTTGAAGTTCTGACTGGCGGGATGGGGTGGGGGAGGGGATGGGTGCACACCTACATGATGAGTGTGATGTGCACTGTCTAGGAAATGGACACAACTGAAGCTCAGACTCGGGGGCATGGGGAGGCATGGGCAATGTATATAGCCTGATCTTTTGTACCCCCTTAATGAGCTGAAAAACAAACAAAAAATAAAAATAAAAAAAATTTAAAAAAAAAGAAGTCTTTTCAGTTTTGATATACTAACAGAGATTGCAACATAGGGGAAAGCCATTCTGGATCCATGAGCTTGCTGGGCAGTCCACCAGGTTCATAGCCTTGGCTGGGCTACTCCCTCATTCTAGGACAGAGAAAACTGGAGTTCAGAGAATCTGACCTGTGTATAGATCTGTCCTGCAGATCAAATTAGGTAATCAGATTAGGACCAAAAAGAGCTTTAAAAACCCTAAAGGCCTAGAGAAATTAGGTGCCACTATATTCTAGTAAATCCTGAAACATGGAGCTGAATGCAATATTAATACTTGTGATCTGATGGCACAGGAAACCAATAATATGTTATTTTAAGCTCTATCCTTGACTTATCTACTACTCAAAGAAGATCTTCAGGAAGGAAAATTAAGCTTCCTGTCCTTGACTTTCGCCTGTTGAATACATGTGTAATGCTCTTTATTTATTTGAAAAATGATTCGAGATCAATGCGTTAAAACTGTTCAGTTTGGAATATTATTAGTATCACAGAATGTCATATTCCAGCCCACAGGATTTTAGGAAATGGCATCCGAATTACCTAAAGGTCAAAAATCTATCACTAAACAGAAATGGGCCAAATTCATTTCTCTCTTCATTTATTTAGGGCAATTTCCTTCATGGCAGTATTTAATATGATTCTACAACAAATATAGAGGATATTGGGTGGGTTACTAAAAGTACAACTGAAAACTTTTATTCAGTTTAAAATGATATGTGCTATAAGTGTGAAGGTTAAGCAAGTACAGACAAAAACTCCATAATAAAAAACTTAAATCCAGGCAAAGACACAGCTAAGAGGGCAAGGTAGGGGAAAGGGGAGTGTTTTATTAACAAAAATCAGTGTCAATGGTCAGGACTGATTGACTCTTTTCATTCTTTATTACCAGTGATCTTCTATTGTGATGAGACTCCAAGACCAGGAAATTAGGAGCCTTTCTTGCCAGGACCCAGTTGTTTAATTTGAATGCTTTTCTTTTTCCTTTTTCTATAAGCAGACCATGAAGGTAAGGTTAACCCTATTTCATTTTCAGCTCTTGTGATTCTCCTTTCTCTATCAAAACCATAACAACCATTTGCCTTAGCAATGATAATTACTATTTACGTTACTTGCGGTTTGTCTTGTTGATAGTTTTTGCCCAATTCATCTGTGTAATCATTAATATAAAGTATGAATAATTTGCAATAGATATTAGAAATTAGTTATTAAAACAGTATTCTGAAAGATCAAGCTATATTCTATAAGAGAACGGAATTTTAACTACCCTTGAATGCCATAAAACTCTCCTCTTTTCTTTTTAGTAAATGTGTACATTTTATTGCTTTTATTGGTAAGAAAAAAAAAAAAAGGACAGATGGCACAGAAATGGGACCTAGGAAAATCGCTTATAGTGAAACCAATTTTAATACCCTTGCTAATAAAGTTCTTTCTATACATATGGGCCAGATTTTTCCAGGAAAAAGGGAGTAATTCTTCATTTTGTCCAGGGAGTTTAACTCTTTCAATACCCTGGGGCACTTTACGGTGCATTAAATTATACTAAATAGCCCGAAAGAATTAACACACTTTCCAAGTCAAGTCTTTTATTTCTTTCTGCTGGGTAACATCAGGCCATTGATCATATTAGAAGGTCTGACCAACTCCCACAAGGCACTTTCCCTTATGTCAGACCGAGCCAGGTGTGATGGTTTCCTTTCTTGAACTCCAATAAACTTTATAAGTCCTATTCAGCATCACTCAACTAAATCACATAATGGCAAATTTATAACCCAGTGGTGCTAAATGATGTAGTTGGTTGTCTCTACCGCTTGCTAGTTAAATCTTAAACATAAAGCCAGCTAACCCAACGTTTGTCTAATATTGTGTTATTTGACCTTTATCAATCCAAAATAAGAGAAAAACCTCACACCACACCATCTTTACTTTAATTATGTCTTTCCTCAATTGGTCTTGTAAAATGGGGGAGCCAGTCATGCTTTTTATCCCACCTCAGGGGGTCAAGAGAATAGGAAACCTGTCACTAATTCCTTTCACCTCACAGGCAAAACTCCTTCACCCAATTAACTAAGACCAGGTGTACCCTCCAGTGAGTCTGAGGAATGCAGAGAACTCACAAACCCTGCTTCCATCTTGGCAGAAGGGAGCCCAGCCTGCACCTGATTAGCAAGCTTTGCTGGGGCTGCAAAAATTTGGTAAGTGTATATATGTTTCTCCACAAAAGCTGGGAAAGATCATGGATGTTGTGATGTAAGTAATGACTGCCCTGCCCAAAGAATATTCAGAGCACTTTATGTATCAGCAGACCTATCCTTTATAGAAATTAGTTTAAGATAGACAAGGGGCAGCAACTCAGCAAGCCAACAACCATCCATGTGCTGAGCTGTTTTGACCTAAGCGGGCTTTAACATATTCCGAGGATAAATTTGAGGTGTGTTACTAATGGTTTGGATTTTCAAGAGTAAACATAAACATATTCAGATAAAAGTAATGGTGAAGAGAAACAGCAGCATATGGAGGGAAAGAATGAAAATTCTAATTTAGAAATTAGGATTGACCATCACAAGTATCAAACTATAACAAAGGTAGCAGCAGTTGATAGTGGTTATGAAAGTAGATGTTAGAGTCTCAAAGACCTGGATTCAAAACTCTGACTGAGTTATGATTTGAGTTCTATATAGTTGTGTAATTTCATTAATTTCTCTCAGCTTCAGTTTCCTTACCTGGAAAACTGAGAAAAGTCATTATAATAATAGTAGTATAGAGCTGTAGTGAGGATTTAACGAAATAATGCCATCCTGACTGGCAGGAACATAGTATGCACGCAGTAATAGGGTGCTGTTAGTATAATGATTGAAGATATTTAATTAATGAAAGCAGCAAAGTAATAAAATCAAAAGTATGTTTATTCCCAGAAGGCAGTTCTACTAAATAAGAAGTTAGTAGGGCTTTGCCTAATAATTTGACAGCAAATGAATGGGATCCAGGAAATCAAAAGGGAATAGTTCAGAGCTGTGATTTTCAAAATGCATTTAGCTGGGTCCTAAAGCAGTTTTTGAGGTTTCTTAATGTCCATGTCACAGAAGAGGAAGAGGCAGAGTAGGGATTCAACAGCCTACGTTTCCCATTCCCACTTCAACCAATGAGCAGGTTTGCTTTGGCCTATTTTATATATTATACTTGAATGTACAATTTTATTTGAATGAAGTGTTTGTAAAGCTAAACATTTTTAACAGCATATGCTTAGTGTAACTTAAAAGCAGTTGCTGCTGAGGAGCTGGTTATAACAATTCTATGTGCTTTTCCCTTGGTTTATATTCCCAGTCCATCTTTAGGTAAACGTTGGAAATGCCCCCACCTGAAGTGCTAATGTTATGAATTAATTATACAGCACTCACTTGCTGGCTCATTTTTAGGTGATTAAACTACTTTAGATCCACTGAATTTTTTTCTAGTTTTTATTGGGGAACACACTCTACCAATGGGTGGAAAAACTCTAATGGTTGCAAATTCCATAAGAACCAGTAGTGAAGGGTGTCTCCTCTTTGGTCTGGAAGACGCTTAAACCAATCCTAACAAGTAGGCCATTGATGATTTGTTGCCATCGAAAGGGCCTGCAATACCTTAAGAAAGCCTGTGTCCAAGAGGTCGCTGAGATCCTCATTTCCAGTATAGTTTCACTAGAGGGTTTTCAAAATCCATCAGTGGAGAAAACTCACATAATACCACATAAGCCTTCTTTTTCTTTTTTTTTTTTTGAGACAGAGTCTCACTCTGTTGCCCAGGCTAGAGTGAGTGCCGTGGTGTTAGCCTAGCTCACAGCAACCTCAAACTCCTGAGCTCAAGGGATCCTCCTGTCTCAGCCTCCCGAGTAGCTGGGACTACAGGCATGCGCCACCATGCCCGGCTAATTTTTTCTATATATATTTTTAGCTGTCCATATAATTTCTTTCTATTTTTAGTAGAGATGGGGTCTCGCTCTTGCTCAGGCTGGTCTCAAACTCCTGAGCTCAAACGATCCGCCCACCTCGGCCTCCCAGAGTGCTAGGATTACAGGCGTGAGCCACCGCGCCCGGCCAAGCCTTATTTTTCTCTACAAAAATCCCCTATTTCTATTTTAGTGTCATCTGCGCATTGTCTGTGACTTTGATGTAGCTTTCTAAGAACTGCTGTCGTGGATCGTGTCTGATTAAATTCCTCTCCACTACGGGAGGGTGTCAACAGTCAGGCTGTCAGAGTGAACTCATACTTGGCTTAGGTTTGCAGTGAAGATTTTTAGTTAGATCTGGATATTTTAGGTCCAAAACCATGAGCTGTGCCCTTCAGAATGTAACGTGACCATATATATGTATAAATTATAGCCCCACCTGACTTTGGCTGAGGATGAAATAGTCAAAGGAGTACAATCTAGCAACCGAAAGTACTTTTAAAAGATTCCCGCCTTCACTTGCAACTCTCAAAAAACTTTAAAAGAGACTTAAGTTGCAACCCACAGCAATATCTTTGAAAATTTCTTTTCTTCTTTCCTTAATTCTCTTTCACGTGCTTCTTTGAATATCTTGTCAGTCATTCCCCCTGCTCCCCACACTGAAAAATTCCATTCCCTATTCCAAATCTGAGTCAGTCATGCAACATTTCCTTCCCAGGATGGCAAACTGATGGGTCCCTTCCCTTTCTTCACATATGTAATGAATTAGAAATGGGAGCCCCGATAGCGCATAATGTATTTGTATTATCAGGTCATCTAATGCTCTCGCACATAGGTATTTCTTATTGACATGTTTAGATTTTGTGTATAAATAGCTGGAATTTATAATCAAATGTTTAAGGGAAAGCCAAAACATTGGAAAAAGTTAAATAAAAATTGATTGCAAGCAAATGTTAGTCATTTGTATACTTCTTATTTTGTTTCTTAAAGCAGCCCCATCCTGAGTCTGTCTTTGTATTCATTTTCCATAGAAATACGCCACACTCTTCCCATTTCCTATTCCAGGAATAATAATACACAGTTTTATGATATTTTATAGCCCTGGACCTATAAGCCAATAAATTGCTGAAGTTTTGGAGACTATTAAATAACTTTTGCCAATTCAGGTATATAAAAAAAGTATTCTCTTTTTCTAGACTGCACTTTTCCCCACATGAAGTGTTTTAAAATGTCTTTTATTAATGACCAAGTATTTTTAGACATAACTATTCCAATGATTTTTCATCTAATAATTTTTTTCAAGGGGAAAAATGAAATTAATAAGTACTCTATGAAATGGTCTAAGTCATATATGTAAGTTTCCTCAATAAAATTTTAAATTTTTTTTTAAATGTCCACTACCATTATATGCATATAGTGGAACAAAGCAGACCCTTCAAGAATTCTTGTGGATATGAAATTAGGTATCTATGCATTTAATACTAAGTAAGGATGGGGATTATGCGGGGTCTAATTCTAGAATTTTTTGTAACCATATTAAGTGACTTTGCAAAGAAATATAGATGGGCATTGTGAGGTCTTCCTCATTATTTATATTTGGTTAATTTGTAAAACTAAGATGATACTTGCCATTTCTACTGTATTAGTCTGGATTCTCCAGAGAAAAATAACCTATATATATTTAGAGAAAGATACATATTATAAGGAATGTCTTACATGGTTATGGAGGTTGATAATTCCTACAGTTTCTGCACCACAATCTGCAGCTTGCAAGCTGGAGATTCAGAAGAGCTGGTGGTGTAATTCCAGTTTTTGTCTAAAGGGCTGAGAACTAGAAGAGTCAATGGGCTAAGTTTCAATTTGAGTCCAAGTCTGTAGGCAGAAGTCCAATGTCCCAGCTTAAAGACAGTCAGGCAGAAACAGCAAATTCTTTTTTACCAAGACTTTTGTTCTATTTCAGACCCTCAGTGGATTGTATATGGCCCAACCACATTGGGGAGGACAATCTGCTTTACTTGGTCTACTAATGCAAATGTGAATTCTACTAGAAATACACTCACAGACCAACCCAGAATAACATTTAACATAATATCTGTGGACTCTGTGACCTATCCAGGTTGACACCTATAATTAACATAATCAGGATTATTATAAGACACAAAAATTATTAAAAATATAGGAATAAGTTATCCCCTGAGTATTACTATAATTTAGATATTTAAAATATTTGTATCTGTATATGTTTATACACAGATATATACTTACATCATTAATATATATTTTAAAATTTAAAATAATTAATTTGGATATAAGCTTCCATAGGGAAAGGTAATCAAATTTTTCCTCTTGATTTCTTTATGGTTATGCTATCCAAAATGGTAGCCATTAGTTACATGTGAATACTGAGCATTTGAAATGTTTTTATTATGACTAAGGCTCTAAATTTTTAACTTAATTTTATTTAATTGAAATTTTTTTAAAAAGATAATTCAGTTATTGGAAACTTTTAGTATGTTTGGAATGACTTGGGTAGGTAAATCTACTTTTTCAACAGTAAATTTAATAAAATATAATTAAAATCATTATTTCAGATAAAATTTAGCATCAAAATGAAGCGGTTCTACAAATATAAAATATTTACTTGGTTCTAAGACTTAGTATTAAAAATAGAATGTAAAATATCACAATAATAATACATAAAATAATATTTTGGAAATAATGAGTTAATAAAATAGATCATTAATTTTACCTGTTTCCTTTTACTTAATATGGCTATTGGAAAATTCAAAAATACATATGTGGCTTGCATTATATTTCTGATGGACAGAGCTGCTATATATGAGCAATGGCATCAAATTAGAATGAACATCTAATGCAGGCTTTCAGTTCAGAAAGAGACAGCATGTTAGTACAGCCTCTGTGGAAAGTACTATGGAGATACCTCAAAGAGCTAAAAGTAGAACAACCATTTGATCCAGCAATCCCATTACTGGACATCTACCTAAAGGAAAAAAAGACATTCTATAAAAAAGACATCTGCACTAGAATGTTTATAGCAACACAATTCACAATTGCAAAGATGTGGAAACAATCCAAGTGCCCATCAACACACAAGTGGATTAAGAAAATGTGGTATGTGTATACCATGGAGTTCTAATCAGACACAAAAAACAATGGTGATCTATCACCTCTTGTATTATCCTGGATAGATCTGGAGCCCATTCTCCTAAATGAAGTATTACAAGAATGTAAAAACGAGCACCACATGTATTCACCATCAAATTGGTATTAACTGATCAACACTTCAGTGCGCGTATAATAGTAACATTCATCAGGTGTTGGGCAGGTCGTGGGGGGAAGGAGGGGATGGGTATATTCACACCTAGTGGATGTGGTGCCAACCATTTGGGGGATGGACATGCTTAAAGCTCTGACTTGGGCAGGGCAAAGGCAATATATGTAACCTAAACATATATACCCCCGTAATATGCTGAAATGAAAAATAAAGAATGAAAAAAAAAAAAAAAAAAAAAAGAAAGAGACAGCATGGAGCCTGAGGGCATGTATAAAATGAGGAAGGGTGAATCACTGGTTTTGTATTTCTTATTAGAAAGCCTGTATGGACCTGTAATAATGTTTTGATATCACAAACATTGATAATACAATTTAGGTGGTGTAGAATGTTTTTATTGTATTGATCTTAGAGTCATACTAAATTAAAAAATGAAATAGATTAGAATCTTTCCAATCTCCACAAAGTAACACATGTGGGTTGCATGTTCATAATATAAAATGATTTTAACAACATAATGGTTTATATTGTTTTCTCTTTGAAATACATGTGTCTTAACACATTGACTACCACGCTAGAAAAAAAAAATTTCCCTGGGGCCACGTTGTTTTATTAAAACAAAACGATCGTTTCTATTTTTTTTTTTTATTGTTTTCTGTGAGTGGTTATATGCAATGCAATCCACGTTTTTAGAATTAAGTTGTCAATATTAATTGTAACAATAAGAACATCAACAAGTAAGATTTTCATGAACCAACTGCAGGGTTTTGCTTCACAAGGCCCCGGGGTCAAAATTAGCCTGAGTTAAATACAATTCACATGGCAGTCAATGTGTTAAGCATTATCCAAGTTAAAATTAATTATTTAAATAATATTTTCCAATACAGCTATTTCATTTACTTGTTCAACAAATGTTTATTTACAGGTATGCCTTTGGCACTGGGATATAATATAAAAAATAAAGATACAGAGTTCACGTCCTAATAGAACTTATATGAATGGAAAATTATTAAAAATCCCTATAGATTAATAACTACAGATAAAATATAAGAAGTCCTTTGAAGCAAAGACATAATGAAATTAAGGAGCAGTTTTTATTGAATACTTGAGGGTGGAAACCTCTTTGTGTTTCACTGAGGAGAGAATAAGAGGTGAGAAAATAGAGTCATTAAATCTAGGCAGCTCTCTGAAAGTTTGACTGTAAAAGAGATCTGTGAAATGATGAAATTTATGAGGAATGATTTGGGGGTCAATGCAGGATTTTAAGAGATGAGACTTTCTAGAGAAAGTCTTTAAAGTCAATGGAAATAACCAAGTAGAAAGTAAAGAAATAATGATGCAGAAAAGTGAAGGATGAGCAAGGGAGTAGAGTCTCGGAGAAACTGGAGGGCACAGCTTCTAAGCACAAGAGGAGAAACGGACTCCTAGAGCAAGAGGGATACTTCATGCCTTGTAGTAGGAAGCAAGAAAAAGTTTGAGTTCAAATGTGGCTAGCAGAGAGAGAAAGGGGTTCCCATCTTATGAATAAAATTTATAAATATAAAGCAAGATCATCTGCCAAGATCTTGAATACTTGAGGAAAAGACATGAAATTGTTATCTGAGGGCATGAGAAAAAAGCCTAATAGAGAAAAACAGGATTCCTCAGCATTACTTAATAGAAAATTGAGAGAAATGTTCAAAAATTTCTGTAAAAGAAGTCTGGTTGGTTGTATGATTGTTCACTTCATGTCAAATATGGTGACTCTGGTTCTGATGTGGAGAAAGTAGATGAAGAATTCATTCAGAATTGCAGTTTTGCCAATAGTTGAAGCAATGGCCAAGGGAGTGATCAAAATGATGGAAAACGTAAACTAGGTTGGAAAAGAGTATAAAGGCAGCCATGGTGGGAAATAAACCATGGGAAAAGAAAACATTGATTGGATGTGTTGAAGAATCATGTAATTCTGACAATGGAGTTAAATGAGCAATTTAATCCAAAGTATAAAAAAAAAAAGTTTGCAAAGTGGAATTATCTGAAAATAACAATGCAAATGTTTCCAATTGTCTGATATATCAAATTTAGAGCATAGTCATGGGAATGGCTAAAACTGGTTTGAGGGAAGATCGCATCAAGGCTCTGGTAGGTAGGTGTTTGATGCTTTATTCATGAAGTCATCAGTATCTCTGAGAATAAACAAAAAATTTTTTAAAAGGAAAGAAAGTTGGGAGAAATAAACTGAAATCAGCAATGAATGAAGAGGATTGACTAATATGTTAGTAAATTATAGCAATTAGGATTATGTCTTTATGGATAAATTATTAAGAAACACTGTTTTTTGCAAGAGAGAAGAAAGTGATAATCTGTCAGCAAAAGGGACATATATACCTCACTTCGTGAACCGGAAGCATCTGGATTGAGTGAAAAAAAAGTCTCTTTTTAAGAGCAAAGCTAGGTGACACTTAGGGCAAAGAGGTTTTACAAGATTGTTGTGAGAACGTGTTGAGGACATAGGAGTATGCTGAGTACAAACAGAAGTTACAGAGCATGTACTAAAAGGCTACGTATGAGAGAAAATGGAGACCCTCATGGTTTAGATTAGAGGATGAATGGAAGTATAAGATTGTCAGACAAGGTAGAGTTAATATTTTGCTCTCTGAGATAAGGACAGAGACCCAGAACTACTAGACAGACCCTAAATACTGCCTTTGTATCATAGTAGCCTAAGAGGTAGATGGTTCGTGAGATGACCAACGTTATGAATGTGCTTAAGAAACTGAAACTTTTTGGGATGCTTTGATTAATTTTTTTGATACTTTCAATTCAAGATATTGTAACAAACTTAATATATTTAATAAACATATAACTCCTTCATGTTGTTTTCCCATAAATGCACAAATATATACATTTATTTAATTCTGAGTATACATCTATATTTCTTTGCCAATGAGTTTAATTCTTTATTAACAATAGATATACATGTTTAAATATTCTTATCTGGGTATGTGTTTTATAAGGTAATGAATAGCTTTTTTCCATATTCACTTTTATGAACACGTTATACAAAACCAAAGAAATGAGAAAATCTGTAATGTCCATCCTCTCATTATATAGATATTTAAAGCTTTGACATAATCTCAGCTTTCAAACTAACTTATAATGTGTATGGAATATAAATCCTTGGCATGTTATCTAGACCATATTAATTATGTTTTCATAGCAGCCTACTCTTTGAAGATGATTGTAATGCCAATAGAAAAGAGCGTAACAAGCTTTTCTCCAAAATCGCAGGTTTTACACTCATGTGTGATGCCTTAACAAATTTTGAATGATACTCATTCAAAATCCATTCATTCATTTTCATTGTAAGATTTTAATTTTCTTATTTTTATTGTAAGTAATTTAAGTATCATTGCAAATAGTTGACAGTCTCACTTTTAGTCATACTGTATTAATTTATTTGAAGGCTCTCTTGCCTTGTCTTGGTTCCATCAAATTTACCCTTCATGAGCATTTATTTAATCTAAAATAATGCTTGCATTTCTACTCTCATCTTTGTGTTTGCTTTTTAGAATACCTGAACTGACACATCTAGTCATTTTTTATTTTTCTTTCAACTTCTAGTAGTTAGATTGTATAGGTTTCCTCAGTTTTTCCTTAACTTTTCTCTAAAAAAGATGACAAATCTCAAACTTTATATCCATGGGTGAGATGTATTAAATGGCAAGCTTCATTTTCATTTCTGTAGACAGGTCGCAGGCCAAGATTATGCCAAATTTGTTTAGAAAATCACTGACCACCTTCAGCCTGAGGAAGGAAGACCAATATCACAATTTGTAGTATATGCAGGTCGTTGGTAGGAGGCAGTGGTCATGATTTACATGGTATTGACCCCTTCAAGTTAGCACTTCCTCCCACTCTGACTCCATAATCTTGCCCATTCTAGAGAGCTTCATCTTGGAAAGCTGAAAACTGCTCCCATGTCACTTTCCAGTTCCTCTTGTGCACGTGGTAAGCTATAGCTCCTCTGGTCCTCGCTCATTTCTACGGCACCTCCAACCCCACCAGCCTTACCTCTTTATCCACAGAACTGCTGTGGCGGTCCCTTTTCTAAAGGTTCAGACAATTTCTTAAAAGTCTAATTTGAGTGGACTTTGTATCAGGTCCACATCATACACATCTATCTTTATGTTCAGGGGTTCTGTGGCATGAGCTGTGGGGAGACCCTCGTATGTCCTCGAGAAATCCCTGGGAACTTAATTAGGTGACCTGGAAGCCTGCAGTAGCAATTGGAACCAAAAGTAAGAGAAATCCATTTCCTCATTTTTTTTACTATGATTAATTTGTTCCTTTATATACTTCTCTGCTTTCATTTTGATGATTTTTTTTTTGAGAAAGAGAAGAATAATCATATGTGCCCAGTGTCCCATCTGAGAACAAAAACATTAATTTCAAGTTTTATGGAAATAATTTATTTAAAAAATTAAGAATATATTATTAATAGAGTTCAGATGAGTCACTTAACATTTTAAAAAGCTTGATATAAGAAAATCAAACAAAAGCACCAGGAACTTACAATAGATACTAAATCTACACTAAATATTATCATAACAACATTGTATTCAATTTTTATGACAATATTGATTTCTATACCAAAATTATTCTTGCCTGGGATTTATTTTAGTTAAATAACACAGTGTCCTTTCCCCCTCCAGCCCTTTAAAGGTATGTAAAAATATAAGGGATTTTAAAAAACGTTAAATAAACATACTTTTGTTCCCTCTATATATCATGTTCACTTCCAGCTTTCCATCTCTAATGCTAAATAAGCTTTAAGGTTTGTTGCTCCAAGAAAGAGTATAGATAATTTGTAGGATAATTAGGACAGTGATCCACTTTGGGTGTTATAGAAGACAACATACTTTAATCTACTAAAAAAATATATTCCCAACACCCAGGTTTTAGTTATAGAAAAAATAATTGTCTAAGTTACTTTACTTACCATTTATATCTCAAGAGTCAGGCATAGAGGCACAAAAGTGTTTTTTAAACATATTTATTTTGGGATCAAAGTAATAAAAACATTTTATTAATACAGTATTGTCCACAGAATTCACTTATATGTACATATATTTATAAATTAAAAAAAATTTTACATAACAGAACTTTACTACATGCAGATCACTCTACTATTTTCTATTCTGTTTTATTTCATCCAAAAAGAAATTAAACAACCAAACCTTGGTTACGACCAAATATTTTGACCCAATAACATTTGGAAAGCACTGGACTAAATAGACCTTTATAATCTTACAGTTTTCCTAGAATAGGAAATACAGGGTCTGCAGTATAGAGAAAATTTAAAGTCCTTTTGTTCTAGCCAAATAGATTTTGTGAGAAGAGAGTTAAAGACTGAAAGTTCACATCCAAGGGTTCTTTATTTCCCTCTCTCATGATATGGCTATAAGGTAGGAATCCAGAATCCAGAATGCCAGGGTAGAACTCATGCACTACAATGTATGGAGACTTTTTATTTTTTTATGTACCATATGGTTGTGGAACTTAAATCACAGAGATATTAAATGACATATAAATAGTGGCAGGGCTGGTATCACTCTTTTGGATTCTTTTTTTTTTTTTTTTTATTTCATCTTATTGTTATGGGGGATACAGAATTGCAGGTTACATACGTTGCCCATGTACCGCCTTTCTCCCCAAGTCAGAGCTCCAGGATTCTTAAGTTAAAAGATTGCTTTTTTGCTATCACACAGAGCCCCCTCCTTGTAGACTTTATTTTGAAGACCACTCATTTACTTTATGCTCTTTAATATATTATTCAAGGTAAATGGCTTGATTTTAAGAAATGTGACATCAAAAGGATCATATGCAAAACATTTGTATCTGGCACGTTGTCCACAGAATAAATTCAATAGGTTTAAACTTTTTAAGTCTCAAGGCGAGAAAAAGAAATATTCTAGGATGAATGACTGACTTACAATGAGAAAGTTGTGCAGTGTTAGCTCCCAAGACTCTGGTGAGGTCATGAGGAAAAAATGGGTGCCGTGTTTAGCTACACTAAAGTGAACAAATCTTGTGCCAGCTTGAGATGCTTATAAATTCCCTTTAAAATGTTGTGGTTAACTGCTCCAAAGAATGTGAAAGTTGATTTAAATAAGTTTCCAGAAACTGAACTGTTTATTTCAGCCTTCTACAAAAAGCTTTGATATGTAAATCAATTTGGGAACAAAGATATTTTTGCCTCTTAATGTTTCCATCCTCTACGTGGGCTAAATGGCAACCTTGCAATAATTTCCCTTGATCTAAGAAATGGGCCTAAGTTAGATTCTGTGAAGGTCAGGGTGAGATAAAGAGATTTAATTCAATCCAACCAAAATGAAATCGATTTGCATTATTCTCCACATATTAAATAATATGATCTGGGAACAGGCATATATTGGTTTAAATGCCTGTCTGTCACTGTGGCCCAAGTCAAGCCAATAAGCCTCTTGAAGGCTTGGTTTGATTACCTATGAAAGGGGATAATTGTGCTTATCTTCTGGTTTGGGAGGAATTAGTAGTCAGATACATGAAGCATCTAACCCAGTTCTTTTTTAGAGTGAGCACCTAATGAATGGTAGTTAAGGACGTTGTTACTTTTGCATTCCTGATTTATTGTTATAAGGATCAGGATAGAGGCTCTTGTTGGATATACAAAGAAGAGTAATAGATTCTCCCTAAAGAGCCATACAAAAAAATAGCTCAGAATGCAGTAAAGAAGTAAACCATTTTACAAACTATGTTTAAATGGCATATGTCAGGGAAAGGATACTGATTATCTTCTGAAACAAATTTTAAAAAAATTCAACACTTTTCAACTTTATCCTTGTGTGTATTTGAAGTCTGGCACCTGATTGGTCATAAATCTTTTTTTTTTTTTCCTCCTTTCCTCTGGGAAGAGTAACATTTAACCAGTACACACCAGGATGGTATTATTGCT
Source organism: Eulemur rufifrons (assembly GCF_041146395.1). Lineage (NCBI taxonomy): Eukaryota > Metazoa > Chordata > Mammalia > Primates > Lemuridae > Eulemur > Eulemur rufifrons. The sequence goes on along the minus strand of NC_090984.1, from coordinate 109,235,589 downwards.
TTACATAGGTGATGTCTATGTCCGTTCTGATTGGTCATTTCCTCTTCCATAGAAGTTACTAGATGTTTCAAGTATCATGCCTACTTCCATGACAGTTTATGGTTGTGTTAAGACAAAAGACACAAAGGTCCTCTGGCAGATGCTGAAATTATGCAAATTGTTTTCTTGGTCTGAGTACATTTTTCTTGCTTTGAATAAAAAGTCTTCATTTATATTTCTTCATAAGTAAATAAATGGTGAGTACTCTCAGAATCTGACCTTTTGTAAAATAGCATAGATGAATTGTATCAGACTTTCTTAATCAAAAGAATAGAAATGTTTCTTCTAACATGAAGGTCCAGGAAAGCACCTTGACCAGGTCTAATTTCATCTTTATAGGTTTTCCCAATTCTTCCTCATGAAACACTTGACATATGACCAACAGCTGTGTTATTTTTAAACAAACAGATTTTCACTAAGAGCATCAGCACTGGCATTTTCAAACAATTAAGTTAAAACTTCGGCTAACTGTAAGGGAAATGCTGTGAATTTTTAGAAATAGCATCTTTCACCTCTTCTAGTCAGGCTTTAATTTTCATAGACATCAGTAGCAACTGGTTTTGTGTGCTGATTACTTATTGTTTATCAACAAAACAAAGTATTATGATTGACAATTTTTAAGTTGATTTGTTTAAAAATTGGTGTTAAAAATACATAACAATGCTACTCTCTTAACAGATTTTTAAGTGTACAGTACAGTATTGATAATTATAAGTACAATGTTGTACAGCAGCTCTCTAGAATTTTTAATTTTGCATGACTGAAACTTTATATAATATTTATTGAACAGCACCTCCTCATACCCGTCTCCCTGGCAATCACCATTCTACTGTTTGCTTTGACGAGTTTCACTACTTCAGATGCCTCATATAAATAGAATAATGCAATATTTGACCTTCTGGGAATGGCTTATCATAATGTCCTTGGGGTTCATCCATGTTGTAGCATATGATAGGATTCCTTTATTTTTATGGCTGAATAATATTTCATGGTGTGTATATACTTTCATTGTGTGTATATACTTTCCATGGTGTGAATGTTTGTATCTATCTCCAAATTCTTATGTTGAAATCCAAACTAAAAGGTGGAATGTGGGGAGGTGATTAGATCACAAGGTCAGACCCTATTGAGTGGGATTGATAACCTCATAAAAGAGGCCCAAGGGAGCTTGTTTGCCCGCTTGCACCAGTAAAGATGCATGAGAAGGCCATTGATGAGTCAGGAAATCTGTCCTCACCAGACACTAAATCTGCCAGTACCTTGATCTTGGATTTCCCAGCCTCCTGAACTGTAAGAAATAAATTTCTGTTGTTTATAAACAACCCAGTTTATGACATTTTTAAAATAGCACCCTGAATAAATTAAGTTAATGCCACATATTATTTATCCATTCATTTGTTAATAGACATGGAGGTAGTTTCCACCTATTGGCTATTATGGATAACACTGCGATGAATATAGAAATGCAAATATCTCTTTGAGATCCTGATTTTGATTCTTTTTGATAAATATATGGAAGTGGGATTGCTGAATCATATAGTGGTTCTATTTTTAATTTTTTGAGGAACCTCTATACTACCTTTTATAGTGGCTGCACCATTCATTACACACTCCCACCCACAGTACACTATGGGCTCCAATTTTCCTACATCCTTGCCAAAACGTTTGTTACCTGTACATTGGGTGTCATATCCACAAAATCACAGCTAAATGAAATTATTATATTACCCTATGTTTTCTTCTAGGATTTTCATAATTTTAGATCTTATGTTTAAGTCTTTAATTCACTTTTAGTTTATTTTCGTAAATGGTATAAGAGTCTGGTTTCATTCTTTTAGATGTGGCTATCTAGTTTTCCCAACGCCATGTGTTGAAGAGACTATACTTTCCCCACTATATATTATTGGCACCCATGTCAATGATCAATGGCCTAATATGCATGAGTTTATTTCTGGGCTCTCTATTCTGTTCCATTCGTTTAAATGTCTCTTTTTGCCAGTACCATACTGTTATAATTATTGTAGATTTGTAATATGTTTCAAAAGTAGGAAGTGTGAAACCTCCAGCTTTGTTCTTCTTTCTCAAGATTATTTTGACTATCTGGTGTACTTTCGTGATTCCTTATGAATTTTAGAGTTTTTTTCCCTATTTCTGTTAAAAAAAATGCCATCGGGTTTGATAGGGATTTCACTGACTCTATGGATAGCTTTGGAAAGTATGAGTATGTTCACGATATTAAATCTCCCAATTCATGAACACAGGATACCTTTCCATTTCTTTGTGTCTTTGATTTCTTTTAGACTGTTTTATAGTTTTCAGTGTACAAGTCTTTCATCTCCTTGGTAAAGTTTATTCCTATCTTTTATTCTTTCTGATTCTATTGTGAGTGGGTTTGTTTCTTAATTTCCTTTTTGTATTGTTGCTTATTAATGTGTAGAAACACAACTGATTTTTGTGTATTGATATTGTGTCCTAAAACTTACTGAATTCTTTTATTAATTCTAACAGTTTTTTGTGTATAATCTTTAGGATTTTCTACATATAATATCATGTCATCCATAAACAGAGTTAATTTTATTTCTTGCTTTCTGATTTAAATGCCCTTTACTGTTTTTTTTCCACCTTAATATCTCTAGTTAGCAATTGCAATAATATGCTGAGTAGAAGTGGGGAGAGTGGGTGTCCTGGCCTTATCCTGATCTTAGAGGAAAAGTTTTTATTTTTTCATTATTGAGCATGATGTTAGCACTGAATGTTACATACATGACCTTTGCTATGTTGAGGTAATTTTCTTTCATTGCTAGTTTGTTGAGTGTTTGTATCATAAAAGAGTGTGGAATTTTGTGAAATACTTTTGCTGCCTCTATTGAGATGATTATGTGATTTATTATGTTAGTGTGGTGTATCAGCACGATCAATTTCCATATGTTGAAACATCCTTACATCCTAGCGATAAATCCCAATTATTCATGTTGTATGACCCTTTACATGTGCTGTTGAATTGACTTTGCTACTATTTTGTTGAAGAGTTTTGCATCTCTGTTCATCAGGGTTATTGACAAATACGTTTATTTTCTTATAGTGTATTTTTGTCTGCCTCTGGTGTGAGGCTGGCCTCATAGAAAAATTTTATATGTTTCTCTCTCCAGTTTTATGGAAGAGTTGAAGAAGGATTAGCATTAATTCTTATTCAATGCTTAGTAGAATTGATCAGTGAAGCCATCTATTCCTGGACTTTTCTGTGTTGGCAGATTTTTGATTATTGATTCAATCCTCTTACCTGTTATTGATCTGTTCAGATTTTCTAATACTTCATGACTCAGTCTTGGTAGGTTGTATGTTTCTAGGAATTTATTCATTTCTTCTACATTATCTAATGTGTTAGTGTATAGTTGTTCATAGTAGTCTCTTATGATCTTTTTTATTTTTGTAGCATTAGTTGTAATATCTTCTCTTTGAAATTTAATTTTATTAATTTAATTTTTTTTCTTTTTTCTTAGTCTTACAAAAGATTTATCAATTTTGTTGATCTTTTCAAAAAATCAATTGATACTCAAAAAACTATTATTAATTTTTTCTATTGTTTTTTGTTCTCTATTTTATTTCTGCTCTGATATTTGTTATTTCTTTCCTTCTGCTAATTTTGGGTTAGTTCTTCTTTTTCTAGGTTCTTGAGGTATATAATTAGGTTTATTTGAGACCTTTTTCATTATTACTGTAAGCATTTATCACTTCGACCTTACCTCTCAGTACTGCTTTTTAATATCCCATAGTTTTGGTATCTTGTGTTTTTGTTTTAATTTATTTCTAGATATCTTCTAATTTCACTTTTGATTACTTCTTTGACTTATTGGTCATTACAACTTTGTGATTAAATAATTTCCATATATTTTAAATTTTCCATTGTACCTTCTGCTGTTAATGTCTAGTCTTATCTCATTGTGGTCAAAAACGATACTTGGTCCTGGAGAACATTTATGGGATTAAAAATAAGTAAAAGATAGTTGATATTATTTTAATATTCTTTAAATTGTTAACACTTGTCCTGTGGCCTGACATGTGACATGTAACCTATCCGGGAGAATGTTTCATGTGAACTTGAGAAGAATGTATATTCTGCTGCTGTTAGGTGGAATATTCTGTATATGTCTGTTAGGTCCGTTGGGTCTACAGTGCTGTTTGAATCTTCTGTTTTCTAATTGGTCTTCAGTCTGAAGTTTCTATTCATTATTGAAAGTAGAATATTGAAAATTTCTATGGTTATTGCATTGCTTTCTTTTTTTTTCTTCTATCTTGGCAGTTTGCTTCATATATTTAGTGCTTTGATATTGAGTACATATATATTTATAACTGTTATAGTATCCTGGAGAATTGGCCTTTTCATCATTATATTAACAGAATATCCTTCTTTGTCTCTTGTGACAATTTTTGTCTTAAAGTTTATTTTGTCTGATATAAATATGACCACCCATGTTCTCATTTGCATGAAATAATCTTTTTTTCTCCTTTTACTTTTAGTTATGTGCATCCTTAAGTGTAAAGTGCATCTCTTACAGATAGTATAAAGTTAGATTTTGTTAGACAACATAAAGTTGGATTTTGTTCCTTAGTCCATTCATCTAACCTATGTCATTTGATTGATGAGCTTGATTTTTTTTACATTTAAAGTAATTATTGATGGAAAAGGAGTTATCATTTCCATCAAATCTAATTTATGCACCATAGACTATTATAGTAGTCTGTATTTGCCTATACATTTGCCATTATCAGCAAGTTTTCTACTTTTATAAGCTTTCATGTTGCTGTTTAGTGTCTTTTCATTTTAATTTGAAGGATTCTCTTTAGCACTGATTGTAAAGCAGGTCTAGTATTAATGAAATCCCTCAGCTTTTGTTTAACTGGGAGAGTCTTTATCTCTCTTTTGAAGGATAATTTTACAAGATATAGTAATCTAGGTTGATAGTTTTATTTTTTTTTTAGCACTTTAAACTTAGTATCCTATTCCCTCCTCTTCTGGAAATCCAAATCCATAGATTTCTTTAGTGGAGGTTTTTTTTTTTTTTTTGAGACAGAGTCTCACTCTGTTGCCCAGGCTAGAGTGAGTGCTGTGGCATCAGCCTAGCTCACAGCAACCTCAAACTCCAGGGCTCAAGCAATCCTCCTGCCTCAGCCTCCCGAGTAGCTGGGACTACAGGCATGTGCCACCATGCCCGGCTAATTTTTTCTATATATATTTTAGTTGGCCAGATAATTTCTGTCTATTTTTAGTAGAGACAGGGTCTCACTTTTGCTCAGGCTGATCTTGAACTCCTGACCTCGAGCTATCCACTTGCCTTGGCCTCCCAGAGTGCTAGGATTACAGTAGTGAGCCACCGCACCGGGCCTAGTGGAGGTATTCTTGAATGTGATAAGTCACTTTTCTCTTGCTCCTTTCAAAATTCTCTTTGTCTTCGACTTTTGGTAATTTGATTATCATGTATTTTGTCACTCATGTTAAATAATTAATACATAATTAGTAAAATAAACATCACATTTTACTTTTAAAAAGTTTGCTTACAGAAGTCATTATGGAAATGGTTGCATCTCATGGGTTATTATGAAGTAGTAGAGGAAGTATTATCTGAAATTGTATGGAAAGTTACGATGGCACCAGATGTGGATAAGTGTGGCTCACAACACATAGGTGAAGTAAAGTAGCTGGTAGATGTTTGTGTATTTTGTGTATTCTTATGCAGCTGAGTTGAACTGAGGGCCATTTTCTGTGTTCACCTAGTGTTTCTCAAGGATGGAAGTACACATAATTAAATGTGAAATTTTTGCTATGCTCAAATTGTTCCCTAATATGTCAATTGTGTTAGAACAAAATCTCATTTCAATACAAACATTACAGCAGAACCGCTATAATCATTTCATCTGTTAGATTTCTGAAAAGTGAACAGTTTAAATATTTCTGCATTGAATCACATTTCTGATGTTCTGAGAAATTGTGCTGGTCTTATAGAATACTCAGCACCCAGGCTTTGACTTAGATAGATTTAAATTTGAATGCTGGCTTTCCCTGTCTGATTTTAAATAATCATCCTTGACCTTTGTAAGCTGTATTTCCTAATCTGTGAAATAAATATTAAAATTCAACTTCATAGGTTAATATAAAGTTTAAAAGGTAAAAATGTACGCAAATTCCTTAGAGAGTGACTTTCACATATAAAGTACTCAAGAATGGCAGCTGCTCTGCATGGTTTTGATCATAAAATACACTATTATGTTATGTACATGCTTAGTTTATTGTTATTTGTAATATTATTTGAATGTAAATTTCAGTGAATGTTTTTATAATGAATCTTTTTAAAGTTCTATATATTATATATTTTTTTCTTATTTCTTATACATATATATTTTTACAATTAAGCGTACCTAATTTTAGGATATATACCTAGTATGTAGGCTAGCCATACATTAATGGATACTCAGCATTTTCGTTTTGGGTTTTTTTCTTTTTTTCCTCTTTTTTTCTTCTTTTTCTTTGTTTTCTTTTCTTTTTTCTTTTTTGCTGGAAGTTTGTAGTAATTGTCGGGTGGATGCAGATTGTGGTTATTGTAACATCATATTCATAAACTTGCTATCTTTAACATCATGGAGGTGAATGAGAAATTTTCTTTACAGAAGTGGTTGTAAAATTAATCCTGAGTAGGCAACTTGAGGAATGCTTAAATTATATTGGGTATCCATCTTCATGGGTCTGCTGATGATCTCAGAAAGGAGGAAAATCACAACATTAGAATGTGACATTAAAAAGGAGGACAAGAAAGGCTGAAATATGGACTTTTGTGTTTCCCCAAGAAGAGGTCAAATTTCCTCTGAGAATTGCTCTAATATGGCAGAAAACCTGGTTCTGCTATATGTAGATAGATAAACCTCTGACAAGTTTAAGTATTTGTGAAGTTGATATCATATCTATTTTTTCTTCCTTCCTTCCTTCTCATCTCCCTTTTCTCTCTCCTTCCCTTCCTCCTTTCCTCTTCCTTCTTTCTTTCTTTCCTTTCTTTTCTCTTCTCTTTCTTTCCTTCCTTCCTTCCATCCTTTCTTCTTTCCTTCCTTCTTTCTTTCTCTTTCTTTTTTTTCTTCACTTTTTTTGTTTCTTTTCCTTCTAATGAATTTTTGTTCCTTCCAAGTAACCTGTTACAAAGCAACAACGTCAATGTGAAAACATACTGTCTCTGAACATAGGTCTTATTGTCTTATAGAGGAAACAAATATATGTCAAGAAATCATAATTATTATAATCTGGATGTAAAGTGCAATAACAGAAATATATTCATTACACTAATGTGGCATAGAAGAGAGAATAAATAATGTGATTGGAACAGTCAAAAAAAGATTTCTAAAAGTATGCCTTTTATTAGATATGCTTGTAAAGGATGCACAAAAGACAGAGGAAGTAGAAAATAATTACAGGTAGAGGTGTCAGCATGTGACAGCATGGCGAATCAGCTGTTTCACATTGCTGAAGAGCCAGTGTGGAGGGTGGGAGGTGAGGCTGGGATGGGAGCTCAACCATCTCCTGAAGGGCTTCAGCTGAAGGGTTGATGAAGGTGCACCAAGCTTTTCTTATTGCAGTTTATTCCATGTACCTTGGAATACCACACTTTGAAAATTACATTTATGTGTGGCAGAATTGTGTGGGAAAGAAATGTTGGGAATATTTTGTATTTTATTTTTTTAATGAAACAGTGAAAACTAAATTCTGAAAGTGAGAGCAATCATGATCTGCTCAGTGGATGGAATACTAAAGAAAAAACATGTCATACCTGGAACAAGTTAGGCGTATGAGTAATATGGTACAATGTGGAGGAATTTCCAAGGGACCTAAAAAGAAAGTGAAACTCAGTATTAAGGTCAAGACCATTTGCATTAGCCTCCTTATTCTACCTGGCAAATAACAATTTTCTAAGCCAAAACCCAGAATGTACTTATTTTGGGGACTTGTTGTTAGGTTCATAATCCTTAACATTGTCAGATACCCGAACATTTGATTCTTTCTGTTCATGACCAATAGTAGATTGGTTTGATTCCTTAATTCTTCTTGGTCTCCAACATATCTGCCTTTTCTTCTGTTTTCTTTTTTCTAAGCCTATCTTCTCTGTCCATATGTAAATATTCAGAGACCTCACCAATATTACAAAATAATAAAAGAAAACCTTTACACGACCCTGCTGCCTATTTCATGTATCATGTAATTTCTCTCCTTCATTCTACTGCCATTAATTTTTTTTTTCATGATTAATCACTCTCACTGCATCTAACTCCTATCCATCCAGGGCCTCTTTTAAACTCATTCTGTCTTCATTCTAGGCCCATCATCCTTCTGAAACAGATCCTTCAGAGACCTCAAATGGTTTTCTTCTTGCTAATTCCAATGACCTTTTTCCCCCTTCCTATTCTTAATCTCTGATGTATTTCACATCATTTAACCATACTTCTTCCTTGACATCTCTAACACTCCAAATATTGGATTTCATTGTTCCCCTCTGACCATTGGCTTAGTTTAAACACTGTCTCTTCTTGACAAACTCTGCTCTATACATCAAAATCCATCCATTTCATGTGTCCAAATGTTTCCAATATACAGTTGGCCCTCTGTATTCATGAGTTTCACATTTGAAGATTCAACCAACTGCAGATAAAATATATTCAGAAAAAAAATGAATGGCTGCATCTGTACTGAAAATGCACAGACTTTTTAAATGTAATCATTCCCTACATAGTATAGTACAACAAATATTTACATAGCATTTATATTGTATTAGGCACTTAATGGCAAATACTATGCCATTTTATATAACGGATTTAAATATCTAAAGATTTTGAAATCCATGGGAGTACTGAAACCAATCCTCCATGGATATGGAGGGGCCAACTATGATGTTAAATCCCAAAAGTAGGATTATTAAATGAAATTTTGATATTGAATGGATATCCAACTTTTTGTAAAATATTTTAAAATGTAAAGGTCTTAGTAAACTATCTGTGAATTTAAGTAAGGAAAAATAGCTTATCTTATTATAAATATCAGATACCAAGTATAAAATACTTTGCAGGGTTGTTAGGAGCATTACGTTATCTGAGTTAATGTTTGCCAAATGACTAAGCAACGTTTAATGCATAGTTGATGCATTAATTTTCAAGTTTTAATAACTAATTTTTGTTAATTACATGTGTATATAATTAGAAATGATACAAAACTCTTGTCCTTCATTTTTAATTAAATATCTTTTTCTTTTTATAATATCCAGTATACAATCAAAAACTGCTCAACACATGAAAAGCCAAGAAAATGTCACCCATTCTCAAGAGAATAGACAGTCAATAGAGATCAAACCCAGATGGTGAAAGAAAAAAAAAAAAAAAGATGGTGAAATTAGAAGACTTGGATTTTTTTTTACCCTCTATTATTTTTTATTTATTTATTTTATTTCATTTTTTTATTTCAGCATATTATGAGGGTACAAATGTTTAGGTTACGTATATTGCCTTTGTCCCGCCCAAGTCAGAGCTTCAAGCATGTCCATCACCCAGATGGTCAGCACCACACCTACTAGGTGTCAATATACCCATCCTTTCCTCCTCCTCCCACCTGCCCAACACAAATGAATGTTACTACTATATGTGCACTTAAGTATTGATCAGTTAATACCAATTTGATGGTGAGTACACATGGTGCTTTTTTTTCCATTCTTGGGGTACTTAGAAGAATGGGATTTTGAAACTCTGATCTCAATCATATCTTGTGTATATATTCTCTTCCCTCTGGTCTGAACAAATCTGTATGTGGAAATCAGTACTTCTCTGTGTGTGTGTGTGTGTGTGTGTGTGTGTTTTCAAAACTACTATCATACAATTTCTGTGATTAATAAACTTGACTGAATGATTGGAGAGGTAGAGGCACTTTACGTCACTTAAAATTGAATATCCCTGTTTTTAAAAGTTTTGAAACTTGTCACTGTGAGTTTTTAATGGTCAACTTACTCTTCAATCACAAGCCTCTTGCCATGTGGTTCACCACCTCCCTTTACTTTTTCCAGAGGGCTTTTACTGTAACTCTGTCACCTCACTGTATTATGAAAGGCAATATATCTTTCTGCTCACTACTCAAATCTGGGGTGACTACACAATCAAACCTCGTTAATATATAGTACTGACTACAGGCCATGTACTCTAGGTCTCACCTTTTTCCCACCAGTCTTTGAAATTTCACTCCTTTCAATCTCTTCCTTCCCCAACACTCTATATAATTGAAAGTGAATTATATAATTATTTCATATGACATTATATATGATGGCAACTTTCTCACTTCTTTTTTCTCAACACACCGCTTGTACATCTAAAACAACCCATTTATTTGGTGTTTCTTAAAATGCATTATATATTTCCTTGTATACATTTGTGCCTCCTTATCTGAAATGAATCAAATTTAACTTTCAGCCTTGACCAAGTTTCGCATTCTACATGAAATCATCCAAATTAGTCCAACCCACTTTGATTTATAATTTTTCCCTGAAAATTTACAGTCTTATTATTTAATTTTTGAAAGTTATCTCCTAAATATGGATACTCTATCCCCAACTAAACTGTAAGCTCTTTGAGAACTAATACTAATTACTGTGTTTATGTACGTATATGTGAATATTCCCAAAATACCAGTGGCATTATTGTTGCAAAGTAAATTGCTGGGACTTCCTGGCTTGTGTAGATCCAAGTACTCCCCTGACATTTCCTTTAATTAGACTTAATTTTCAAAAGGCAGCTGCAAGCAACATTTAAAAATGTCTCACGAAAAAATTGAAGTCTAGATTTGTGAAAATGAGAGGCTGTTGTTCCTGAAAAACACAGTACTTTTATTTCAGTTCTATCTGAAACTGGTAATCTTTAGCAGTTGGAAAATTAGTCTTTCTGATATTCAATTTTCCATTCCCACCTAACAGGAATGATATATGAACGAATTTTAACAACACACTTTCATTTTTGTCATATATACAAAGGCATCGGAATGATTCATAAGAATGAATTATGGAACCGCATGCCACCATCAGTGCTTTTCTTTCTCACACCCATACAGTTCAGAACATTTTGACTCAATTAACTCTGCAAGACCAAAATTCAATTTTTTTTTCCTCTCACTGAATCACATTTTAATAATTCTATTGTCATTACTCTATAAAGTGTCAACTTTATGTATCCTGCTATAGTCAGTACTAAGAGAGTAACAGAATTTGGGTGGCATTCCGGCTTTGACCTAGATTAGATTATCAAATCATGGAGAGGAAAAGTCACTCTACAGATGAGATGAAAACATAAAAAACACAAACATTGTGAAAAACTGAAGAAGAAAAATATCCCACCTTTGAAAATGATTAGACACATAGTCATGGATAAATCATTTACTTTCCTGAAACTAAATTATCTTTCTTCACAAAATGAAAAAAAAAATAATACCTTCCAGGGTGTGAACTTGAAAATGATACCTATATAGCTACTATTATAATAGTTGGCACAAGAGAAATTCTCCCATGTTTTGATTATTCCCCCATGCCCTTTTATTATTAAAATTATTCTTCCTTGCTTTGCATTTTTATAATTATACTTCTGTTAATATTTAAATTATACTGAAAAGTTAGAATATACCTGGAATTGTAGTAAATTGAGGTTTAAAATAAGCTTCACTGTATTGGTGAAGCAATGACTTTGTTTTTTCTATGATGCTGTTTCCATAAACTCATATTAAAATATGCAGAAAACTAAGGTTAGGACATAGAATGGGAAGAGTAATCAGAAGATTTTTTAGGGAAGTTGGGTTTTTAAACAATATTTTTGGAAACTATAAAATCAGTGTTATTTAATATCTCCTAATGACTCTTTGTTCCTTGCTCTGTTGCAGGTCCTGGGTGAATGTGAACAGTAAGCATGTGACCCCGTAAATCCAACTCTTTCCTATAAAACCAAGACAAGGTAACTGTTCATGATGATTTATCTTCCTGCATGTATCCATTTAGACATGGTTCAAACTTTGACTGCAAGATACAATTTTGTTGTTATACAACCTCATCTTATTTCAAAGAAGCATTTTTATTTTTTTATTTCAAAATACTAAGATAGTACAAATGATTTTGTTATATGGATACTTTACATAATGCTTAAATCAAGGTTTTTGGTGTGACCTTCATTGTACACAAAAGGTAAGTTTTTATCCCTCACCTTCTGCTCCCCTCACCTCTTCCTGATTTCCAGTGTCCTTTTTATCTTTTTGTGCTCATGTGTACCCATCATTTAACTCCCACTTATTAGTGAGAACATGTGGTGTTTGGTTTTTCATCCCTGGGATACTTCACTTAGGATAGTAGTCTCCTGTTCCATCTAAGTTGCTGCAAATGACATTATTTCATTCATTTACATGGATGAGTAAGTGCTTCATGGGGGGTGTGTGTGTGTGTATGTGTGTATCTATATAATATTTTTTCTTTATCCACTCATGAACTGATGAGCCCTTAGGTTGTTTCCACATCTTTGCAACTGTGAATTATGCTGCAATATGCATTCCAGTGCAGGTGTCTTTTTTTTTATAAAATGACTTCTTTTCCTTTGGGTAGATACCAGCAGTGGGATTGCCAGATTGAAGGGTACGTCTACATTTAGTTCTCAAGATAATAATTTAAAATCATCATATTTTGTTCCTTTGACTGAGAAAAGCAAGTTAAATATTTATCATAGCCCTATTAAGATAGTATAAAATTTATGTGAATTCTACTCTTTGAAACTTTTCAGACTGTAGAAGGGAAGAAGAAAAGGACTGGAGACTACTCACAACAGTTATTCTCTGGATAACATGTCTTGTGTTGCCTTTTAGACATAACATTTGAATTAGGGAAATTTCAGTAGTATTAACATTGATTAAATATGGAGTACCCCAAATCAGATGACCCTAAAGGCTGAAGTTCTATTTAGTAATAAAAATTCTCTGTGCATTTTAAAGAAATGTCAGTCATCCTCTAATTTCTTTGAATTGTCCCTCCTCCCATCTCAGGTCTAACTAAATATTCTTTACTTGTAGGCAAATGTACCCAAAAGTTATACAAGTTTTTTGTTCTTTTAAAGCATTAAAAATCAGTAAGCTATTTCATTTTATCCTTATAATCAAATACCTACTGAGCCTAGGACAAAACACAACAACAAAATGAAATTTTCTTGGAAATAGTACATAGAATTGCTATATAGACAAGGTCATTGAAAGTCTCTTTCTAACACATATGTTAACTCTTGTTAGCTCATTCCATCATTTATTTATTCACTTCTTCAGTTTTTATTGAGTACTCTAAGGTCAAGGACTTTTCTTAGTAAACGTATAGTAATAAAAGATGTCTATGAAACTTTCTCTTCCCTTGAGAAACTTGCATTCTATTAGGGAAGGAAGACATATCACAAACTAAATTTCAATATAATAAGGTAAGCGATGACTTTTTAATAAAGATTGACGGTTTGAGAATATGGAACTGCAATACTGCATCAAAATAAAATACATATTCTGGTGGACACATGATTGAGGATTTCTAGAAAGTTCCCTGCAAGACAGGAACTTGTTGTTATTTCCATTTTAGAGAGTAAAACACCAAATCTAAGTTTTTCTTAGTATAGGTTGGAGTAATTGTTACAGAAATCTCTCTTGGTGGAAGTTTTGAACTATCTTTTTGGGATAAACAAGCACCTCATAGGTTACAGAATTGTTTGATTCTATGCTCTCTTTTCTCCTCCAAACATCATCTAGTTGTTCAAGCATTAAGACAATCTTTAGGTTCAAAAAATGTCAGCAGCAAGAAGTGGGCTTGGTAAACACTAGAGACCTCAAGTAGGGTTTCTTCCCCAGTACCTATTTTACATATGGTTATAGATGATTTTACTATATGCAGTTAACCCTTGAATACCTCAGGTGTTAGAAGTATCAACAGCCTTCACAGAGGACAATCTGTGTATATCTTTCTACTCTCCAAAACATAGCTAGTAGTAGCGTTCTCTTGACCAGAAACTTTGCTGATGACAAATAGTCAATTAGCACATATTTTGTATGTTATATGTATTATGTACTGTACTCTTAGAATACAGTAAGAGAGAGAATAGAAAAATGTTATTGAGAACCATAAGAAAAAGAAAGTTTATTTACTATTTATTAAATGGAAGTAGATCATCATAAAGATCTTCATCTTCATTGTCTTCACATTGAATAGGCTGAGGACGGGGAGGAAAAGGAGGGGTTGGTCTTGCTGTTTCAAGGGTAGCAGAAGTAAAAAAGATAGATGAAGTTAAAAGAGAGGCAAGAGAAGCAGGAACACTTATTCAGTGTAACTTATTGGAAAACATCAGAGTATAAGTGGACTCGTGCAGTTCAGATCTGTGTTGCTCAAGGGTAAATTCTATTTTATTGCCCAACCAATGATGCTTTGAAGAATAGAAGGGCATGCAATTATTAATAATTAAGAAACATCAAATATATACCAGGATTTTCTGAGCAATCCTCAGCCAAAGAGAATAATGAAAAATTCCCCAAAGAGAAGAGCCAAGGACTAGTAAGAACAAGAGACAATGGAATGTCTCTTAGAGAGCAGAAGCTGTTCTAAATTTCCACATCCCCTGGATGGAGGACCTCCCTAATGATGAACCAGGGATTTCAGACTTGATATGGACCAATTTCTGTCGTTTCCTCACATTCTTTGTTTTTCTAAATGAGGAAGCTCAATGACTTATTATTTCCCTATTCTGATATTGTATTAATATATTAGGTGTTGGTGTGTGGGAGATAATGTCTTTTTAGTTCATATGTCATTACACTATGAGGATCTACCGAGGACTATGCATTCCCTGTAGATAATGGACTTTTAACTGAATACAGTAACTAAATGGGGTTTTAAGTTGGCTCTCTTGGGGAGAAGATGTATATATTTTATGTTGTGAGGATGAGTACAATGGATATTTTATTTCCCAAGGAACATTGGATATGTTTTACTTTCCCACCAGGCTGAAGCTAACCCACATGTTCCTTCATCCCTTCTGTTGTGTGGCTGATTCTTGGCTAATGGATTGGGCATGGGAGTGATGGTCACCACCTTTAGGCCTGGCTTATGTAAGCATCTTCATGATTCTCTCCATTCTCTTTTTCTCCTTTTGTCTAGCTGGTTGCAGAGATCCAGGAGAGAATTATAAGGCCCTAGGGTATGATAAATTCACAGATAGAAGGAGCCAGGGTCTTTGAATCACCGTCAAACACCAGCACTGATGTGTTACATGAGTGAGAACTAAGCCTCTATTGTGTTAAGCTTCTGCAATTTGTTCATAAGAACAGTTAGCTGAGCCCACTGAATGCATCGGCTCACTGACCGGCATGATCCATTCTGGCACTCAGTTTCAGGATAGTCACCTATAGGGTAAGGACAAATATAATTACCCATAAGTGATTTAATTGATATGAAAAATATGTGTAAAACTGTTACAGTAAAAATAAAAAAAAACAAAACAAAGAAAAGCGAGTAATAAAATGAAAGAGTGGGAGGCATATTCCCAAAGGGTATAGTGACAAATGCAAAAATCATAGAAAACAAGGATTCTTAATCTATTGCTGAAGATGGTTCTGGAGCTTGTTAGGAAGGTAGGTAAGTTGACAAATGAGCCTAGTAATTGATTTCCCTGGCCTAGTAGTGAATTATTTTCCTATCAAAATTGAGTGGTTTTATTTTTTTTTCCATAATGTGCTGGATTGTTTGTGGTTCTCCACAACTTTCCTATTGAATTAGGAAAGACTAAGGTTGAATGAAATTGAAAGAGAAAGCTTTGTGCTTGACTAAATGAAAGATCATACGTGGGAATAAGGGTTGGCTTAGCAGGTAAAGAGAGAGGAGAAACAGAAATGTCTGCATCTCTCTAACTGGAGGAAAAATGAATAGAGCCTATGCTAATTAGCATGGGGAATTTATGCAGAGGTGTGGATGTGTGTACAGCTCCTTTGATGGTTGAGTGGGACTCTATCCAATTTCCTGTTTCAATGACTGTCAGTTGATTTTCTACCATAGTCCTGGCACAGAGTAGGGAAATTGTAGGATCTCAATAAGTTAAAGGAGGGAGAAAAAAATAAAGTTTGTTACTTCCTGTTAATGGTTTGATGTTTCTGATTCAATCTTCTTTTTCACACTTAAAGACAACATTAATATTTATGTCCCCACTTAGATTATTGCCACTTTTTTGAAGGTAAGATTTTAGCCCTTAGAATTTTTTTCTGTCTCATATAACATAGGGTATAAATCAATAAATGTTAATTGATTATTATTTTTAAAAAGACATCTCTAATAGATCTAAAGGTACTCAGTAGTCTGCTCAAATTTAAACAAGGTATTAATTTTGGGAGACTGTTTTTATTATAGCTTAATTTATAGGCACATTGTGAGAGGTGGCCAAAGGCAATGATGGGAGGAAATTGGGTATACCCTGAAATGAAGATTCTAGTTCTCAAGATGCTGCAATGAAGGAAGTTCTTATCTTAACTCCATGTCTAAGCCTTCCCATCGTCTCCCATTTCTCTTACTAGGGTTGCCTTCCCTTCTCTCCCATGTCTGGCAATTGCTTATAGCAGGTACTCTTAATCCTGCCCATCTGCTTAAATCATTTTTCCCCTAGCGCCCTCTTCCGTAATCAGTGTATCTAACTGTTCTTCATTCATTCATTTATTTATTCATCCTTTCATTTATTCATTTATTGATATACTCTGGGTCCTCTTTTGCCCAATTTAGCTAATATAACACATTATGGATTTCATCGGACTAAATTTGTGTATTTAACTACTTGTTTTCTGCCCTAGTTTTTGGGAATGGACCAGTGGCTTACTTAGCCACTCCCATTCAGTCCTGATATTTTCACACACAAGTACTGATGTGACACATGTTAACTGCAAGGAAAAGGATTCCCCATATTATAATTTTTGGATTTATTAAATAAGCAGTTTAAAGAGGAGAGAGAGAGCCTTTGCTAACATGTGGAATCGTTAATGATTAAATGGAGAGGAGTTTCTGTTTCTTTATATAGGAATTATAAAGGTACAAGGACTTATGTCAGATGTACAAGGATTCCATCTCAAAGAATAATATGCTGCCTGAAGAATAATATAACATCTATTAGCTGAATACTTACTCTACAATGGCATTATGTAAATGCTTTATATGAGTTTTTTATTTAGGCCTTACAATAACAGATGAGGAGAGTCTCTATTATTATTCCCATTTTATGGATGAGAAACACCGAGGCAGAGAGAAGTCAAGCAGCTAGTAAGTGGTGCAGAGGAGCTTCAGCTCCAGATTTGTCTGACTCCAACTCCTCATGCCATACTAGTTTCCTCAAGGCACAACAGGTGATGTGTTTATATTGTCTTTACAGTTTACAAGGTACCTTTCTACTTATTCTTTAATTAAATTCACATAGTAATTCTCTGAGCAAAACACTATTGTTCTCCCCATTTATATCTGAGGACACTGGGGGCCTATTCTGCAATTTCACCCAAAGGACTGCAGCCCCATATTGGAGACTGGGATTTGAACCTAAGTGTGATATAATATTTTGTCTTCATTTCTCTGCCTCTAAGTCATAACTACACAGAGAATTTCTAATCAGCTTACATACATGCTCACATGTACCTGTTCCCAGGGGCCTTATTCAAATAAAAAATTCTTCATCATTACATAAGCAGTGAATGCAAACACTAAGCTAATGAGATTTGAACTGAGAGCAAACATCAGGGTAGCTATATATTCTGTCTCAATAAAAGCAACACGGGAATTACAAGAGGTCCTGCCCAGGAACTTCAAAGGAAATATGCTGTCCCTATTAAGAGCTTTTAATGCAAACTTATCCGAAACAGAATGCCTGCTACGGGAATTTTCTATGCCACACTCATGCACATCATTTCCCACTGGTCAATCTGAGACATAGAAAAAAAATAATGGAAATTTCAGGTGTTAAATTAGCCACCCTGGGGCACATCTACATAGTCCCTTGAATGCAGTAAAGAAAATATATGGAATGTGACAAAGAAAATTAATTAAAATGGGCAATAAAGACTGCCAAGTTCAAACAAATTGTGGCCCCTAGCACATACCAACTCTATACCTGCAGGCCAGACTTCATGAAATCCAGACAACTTAAAGCACGTTTTTATACTTTAATGGGAAAAGGAGGTTTTCGTGTTTCTTAGCTATTCGGAAATCTATACTGACCACCTTGCATTTGAGAATGCTAAAAAGGAAAATTTACTGAAGTCATATAGTCCTTTCTTCAGCAAGACATCCAAGTGTTCAATTTAATTTTATTTTGGGAATTTTCAATAAGAAATATGTAAGTTATTCACAAATAACATTTTACCTACTGTCCAGTGAACACTGGCATAAGCTTTAGGGTTAGTCGTAAGAGAGAGTTAGTTTATTCAATAATAATTTCAGTATTAGTCCAAGTTTCTATTTTTTTAGTATCCTCCTGCTAATGTTATTTTAATGATTTTTTTTTCTTTCCTCAGTATTTCCATGTCTGTCTCTCACCAATGGCCAGAAAATCCTTCCTTGATTTTCTATTGGTGAATACTTAAACATGCTTTCTGTGGGGTTTCCCCTCTTAGGTAGAAACATGCTATCTATCCCTTTATCATTTCTTTACGTATATATTTTGGTAATATGCAGTAGCAATGTGGGTGGCAGAACGTCATGTCCATCCCATATTTCCCATAGTCTTTTATCTTATTTTAAACTCCTTACAAGTTTCCTTTACTCACTTTGGGACGTGCCTGCCCTCTGTTTCTGAACTTCCTGGTTAGACTTACCTGACAGTTCTCATCTAAGGTTTCTTTCATTCTGTTGGGGAAGAAATCATCATTGAACTGTCACTTTCAAGACTTGCTGTACATGAGTGAACCCAAATTTATATCAATCAAAGTGACATGTTTGCAGAGCCAAATAAACTGAAACATCCATATAATTGATGGCTTTTTATATTTGGTGATAAACAGACATTTTAATTAAGTTTGGGGTTGAAGCTTTTAAAAACGTCTGCCTGAATTTTATCACCCACAACAAATAGGGCCTTGGATGAAGGAAGAGATAAACGGCATAACATATCGTATACATATACACGGACTAAGGATGTGAGTATTTGCACCGTTTAAGTGAGATGAGGACATGAAATAAAAAACCAAGAAGGTTCCATAAACTCATAAAAGGTATCTGTAAAAAGCCTAGCAGTAAAGGAGATCTTTTTTTTCCTTTTTTTCTTTTTCCTCTCTCCCTCAAGCCAAAACTCAGACGCTTACAGGAACAGATATCATAGTAATGAGAAATGAGAAGTAATTCCCATAAATACAGTAGTCCATCCTTATCTGCAGTTTGCTTTTGGTGGTTGGTTTGAGTTACCACTGGTCAAGCATGGTCTGAAAATATTAAATGGAAAATTCCAGAAATAAACAATTCATAGGTTCCAAATTGTGGATTTTTCTGAGTAACACAATGAAATCTCTTGTGACCTCACTCTGTCCCACCCTGGGCATGAATCATATCTTTGTCCCTTTGTCTATGTTCTGTAGACACTACTGATAAGCATTCGGGTGTCGTCTTGGTTATCATATCAGTTGTCATACTATTGCAGTGCTTGTGTTCAAGTCACCCTTATTTTACTTAATAATGGCCCCAGAGTGCAATAGTAGTGATGCTGACATATCGTTATAATTGTTGCATTTTATTATTAGTTATTGTTAATAATTTACAGTACCTAAATTCTATATTAAGCATTATCATAGGTATATATGTATAGGAAAAAATACTGTATATAGGGTTTTACTACCTGCAGTTTCAGGCATGCCCTGGGGGTCTTGGAACATATCTCAGGCAGATAAGCTAGGACTGCCATATATAGCTTTACTAAAGCATCTACCTTGGAGTATTTTGTCTTTGAACAATTTTAAAGACATCATGTGGTGTGTTGCTATTGAGTAGAATGGTTGGCCATGGCAGAACAGGGGAACGAACATGGAGAATACAGTTCCCAAGGCCTTCCTAGCCCACTGGCTGTAGCAGAGGCCCAACCTGCATGGCCTGCATCAGAGGCTGAAGCCCCAGAGGCCCCTTAGGACAATTTTGTGAGCAGCTTGCACCTTCTTGGTGAAATACACAGAAACCCCAGGTCTAAGATCTAACTTTAAAGGTGATTTTAAAATTGGGGTATATGTATACCATGGAATATTACTCAACTATAAGAAATAACGGTGATACGGCATCTCTTTGGTTCTCCTGGAGAGAGGTGGAACCCATTCTATTAAGTGAAGTATCCCAAGAATGGAAAAATAAGCACCACATGTATTCACCAGCAAACTGGTTTCCCTGATCATCACCTAAGTGCACATTTGGGAATAACACCAATTGAGTATCGGACAGAAGTGGGGGCTGGGGGAAGGGATGGGTGTATACCTACTTGATGAGTGCGATGCTCACTGTCTGGGGAATGAACACGCTTGAAGTTCTGACTTGGGGGGATGGGGGGCATGGGCAATATATATAACCTGAACTTTTGTACCCCCATAATAAGCTGAAATTAAAAAAAAATTTAAATATAGAAAAATCTGCTGAATGTATACAATCTTCTGTTTTGAGAGGCAAGTGTGGGAATAAATGATTTTTTTATAATATGCAGGTTTATTATGGATATGAGTACAATAAAACAATCTTTTCCCCACATCCTGGGGTATTAGTTTGCTAGGGCTGCCATAACAAAATACCACAGACTAGGTGGCTTAAACAACAGAAATTTAATTTCTCATAGTTCTGGAGGCTAGAAGTCTAAAATTAAGGTGTCACCAGGGTTGGTGTTTGCTGAGGCCTCTCTCCTTGGCTTATAGATGGTTATCTTCTGCCTTTGTCTCCACGTAATATTTTTTGTGAGCAAACAACTCTTGTGTCTCTCTGTGTACTCCAATTTCGTCTTATAAAGACACCTGTCCAATTGACTTAGCACTCACCTTAACAGCCTCATTTTAACTTTAAAGGCACAATTTCAAAATACAGTTGTAGTCTGAGCTACTGGGGGTTAGAGCTTCAGCACATGAAATGTACAGGTAAACAATTCAGTTCATAATACCTGGTATATTAGAAATTAAAGCTCACAAAAAGATTAAACCATGGACAAATAAAAATAAACATCTTCGTTTTCAAAGAAAGTTTCACCTCTTGAAAATTGTCACTAAAATGAATGTTTAGAACATGATCAAAACATGATTGAAGAATTATTTGAACAAAAGGATGTATAAATGAGAGATAGGTCATTTTATATATTTGGAACATTTGGACCCACATCTACAAGTTTGATGTCTGAAAAAATAATCACATCTATCCTCACTATTGTCCTGTGTCATTATAATATTTCATGTTTTTACACAATACTTTCCAGTTACAAAGCACTTTCTTATTCATTGTTTAATTTTAGCCTTGAAATATCCTTGTGAGTGCTGATATTTATATGCAGGATATTTTGTTTATTTGTGTTGGATGAACCAGAGTGTCAGAGAGATCTAGTTGAAGATCTCTCTTTAGAAGATGTATTTGTCTCCCCTATTCTTGCTTCTTCCTGTCATTCTGCTAGTTTTACTCTTTTCATTTGGCACCAAGGATTCTCGCTCTGATGATTTCTGTGAAATGGATGTCAACTTTTTCCATAAATCAGAAACATTATATTGATACCTGCTATGTTTAAGATACCATATTACATGTTAAGAAAGCAATTCTCTACATTACTGGGCATAAGAGTTTAATCCTAATTTATGAATCTCTCCATATAATTACTTTTAGTGGTATGATTGAGGAGTTTCATTTTATTCATGATATTAGTCTGATATCAAGATTTCTAATTTCACCTGTCACTTTAAATGTAAATCCTACCAAAAAAAAAAAAAAGAGAGAGAGAAAATACATAGAGAAGCACAGTGTATTGGCTCTATCTCCCAGGCATGAAAAAGCTGTTTTTCACTTCTCTTTTTAAGCACATCTAGAGGCTATTATAGAGATAAAATATAAATTTCCATTAAGTTGCCCAAACATATATCTCTGCAAAAAAATGAATAATTTATTCTTTCAATGAGGTGCACCTAAAAAACCCAAAAGGCTGATTTGTGTTGCTTTCTCTGTAGTAAGGAATGTGCTACTTCTCTATAGTAGAGCTCTTTCAGTTTTGTTATCAGTGTAGCAGATATTGATGCTGTATTTGAGTATTTGAGTATCTATGTACATTGAAGTATTTTTATCTGGAGGTAATATTATTTGAGAATTCCCCAACATAAGGAACAAGGAGTATTCAAGATATCTATAACTAGATTTTTGTTTATATTTTCAGTAACACATCTCAGTCATTCCCATCTGTGACTCTTCCTAGTAACTTTTCATGAGGATTTACATTAGACATAAAGTGTATCTTTATCAAAAGAGATCAACAGTCTTAAAGCACTGATTATAAGCTTGAGAATTTTGGGTAATACTAAGAGATATGGTACAAAACTGGCTTTGTTAGTGATAAAATATTATCATGGTGGAGACCAGCACAATGAAAAGGATAAGAAATAACTAGGTCAAAAAGATTCATAAATCTGCTTTATTTTGGGTGGATGAGTGGGGGGTGTTGTGATCTGAAATAATTGTTTATGTGGATCTGGGATAATGTAAACATTTTCAGAATTTTCTGCAATAGAATTTTTCGAAATTGTATTTTTCACTAGTGGCATCCTTTATTTTTTCCTAAGTAATATTTTTCTCATGACTAAATGATAATTAGCAAGTAGATCACCAAAATGTTAGTGCTGTAGATGCCATAACATATAGAGAATGTGCTTATTTATTTTCAGACTAAAAAACAAGAAATGCGTGCTTGCTTAAAATATTCATTATATGATCATGCAGAGAATAAATTTAGAGATGTACCTTCACCTTGCCTCAATCTTTACCATAAGAAGTAACAACCATTAAAAGTTTATAAATATCCATGTCAATATATGTGACCTGAATAATATCTCATTCTCATGGCCCTGTTTTGACATGACAAGGTTATAGTCAAAAAAAATCAACTCAGCATGCAATACAAATTAAATTAAAAATCTTTGTTTTAGTCTTTCACAAAAATAGCAAATTCCATTTAAAAACTAAATCAGAAAATATCTTTCTTTTAGTATAGGCTCACACTTCGTGCAGCTGATTCCACATCTCTCTCATCCAAGTTCATGCTCCCATGATTGTTTCCCAAATCCAGACCATGCTGAATTGCTCATGTCTCTCATTTCCCCTCTGACGCAGCTGCATGCTAGTGGATCAGCAGTTTCTCAGTTTTCTTTTAACTTTTCTATTGTTTCACCCCTGCAATTCTGTGCCTCAGAATGAGGTCAGGACACTGACCAAGTATGCATGAATGTTTCTTCCCCAGATAGGGGAATATAAAAACTCAAAAATGCATGCATCCTTTTAAGTTTTCCATGTTTTCTGCATGTACATTTATAGATGCACATGACTTACCACCTACAGTCAGTTCTCCAAATTTTTGAGTTCCACATCCATGGATTCAAGCAAACTTGGATCAAATATATTCTAAAAAAAAAAAAAAAAATAAAGGATGGTTGTGTCTGTACCAAACATGTACAGACATTTTTTTTCTTGTCATTATTCCCTAAACAATACGGTATAACTATTTACATAGCATTCACATTGTATTAGGTAGTCTAAGTAATCTAGATACGATTTAAAGTATACAAGAGGATTGTGTAGGTTATATGTAAATACTACAACATTTTATATAAGGGACTAGAACATCCATAGATTTTGGTATCTATGGGGTGTCCTGGAAACAACCCCTCATGGATACTGAGGAACAACTGTATATCTCTAATTTGCCTTTCTATCATGGGGCATTCACATTTTATTTACACGGAAGAACATCTTGTGAAAATGAAGTTCTTGAATTTAGATATAAGTAACTAATAATTCAATTTACTAAGAAACAATTTCCTTCCTTTATATGCTGTCAGAATTTTTCTAAAAGAGAAAAAGAAAAGAACATCTTAAATTTTCAGTAACCCCTGGGTCAGAAATGGACCATTTATATAAAAATACAAGACCTTTAAGTGTGAAAAACTTTGGGTATACATTGCTCAGCTGATAAGTTTCTGATGAATAAACAGAAAACAGAAGTTGGCATTGAGTCAGATGTGGGATTTGCAGGGAACAAGAGTCAAAGCAGTTTAGCTAGCAATGGAGGGTTGGGAAAAAAAACAAATTCTTTGTAGTGCAAGTGCTGTGTTGTCTGGTTTGTTTAATTTTTGAAGTTGACACATCACACATTGTTGAAATGACGTACTGAATGAACTTGAGTACAGCGTAGAAAATACTAACAAAGCCAAGAGCTCTGCCCTCTCTCATGAGTCATCAGCGGTTAAAAAAGAAAGTGCATCACTTTGTCTGGAAGAATTTCCAAACTTGTCTGGATGTTGTGGACATGTTGTGAACAGTGCCATGTCCTCTGAGAAACTTGAAACAGTGTTTTTTAAAGCAACATGCCAAGAATTGAGATAATGAAGACATATATTCATATTTGGACACAGTGACTTCTTAATGAGACTAAAGCGGTATATTTTAGACTATTGAAAGGTGTGAGACCTCATCACACTTACCAGTTATTACAGAAGTTTAACTTCTACCCCAGAATGAGATCACAGACAGTGTGAAGCCATGTGACACATCTGTGTACAATCATGGAAGGAAATAGGGTTGGAACCTTCAGTGCAACGTGTCAGGTCACTGGAATATAATTTAGTTAAACTATAATTGAGTTAAGCCTATGTGGATGGATATATGGAAGGAAAGAAGTAGAAAAGGGAAGAGAAGGGAAGGGAAGAAAAGAAAAAGAGAGAAAATTTTAAGTAAACTTTAACTGAACTTAATGAATGTAGATTGCTTAGTGTTGCAGTGAGAAACCATAAACGACCTTTACCATATGGTGACTGAGATCCAACCTAGTAAAAACTAATTGGGAGAATTAGCATGAAATTTTTATTGTATATTTGCATTAATCTAAGGAAAGAATTTACTCTTTAGTTCCATATGCAATTATCCTTGCTTTGGAGATCCTTCTGCTCCTGGATCATGTTGTCCATTTTTGATATTCAATTTTTATAAAAACGTGGAATGTGGGTCTTAGAAGGGCTCTTTGAGATTATCAAGTCCACTTGTTAAGGAAAATGTAGCCACTGAGTCAAGCTTTTGTAGGTACTACTCCAGGGAATGCCTAAATAGAAGCAGTCAAGAGGATGACTCCAAGAGGCTTATGGAACTCTTTTTATGTGAAGTAAGAGAAAATAAAAGAAGGTCATTTACTAAAGAATAGGATCATAGGATTGACAGTCCTAACCTGCTTAACTAGTCTTAGAGTCCAGATTTTGAGGCTACAGTTGAAATCTCTGTTATCACTTTTTCTGTACATTTGTTTCATGTTTGGGAACTATTATTTAAATATAGATTAGGACAGATTATGATTAACACTTACAGAACTGTTAGCATCATATGGATTATGACTATCAGCAGAATTTTTTAACACAGCTTTCTCATGTTATATATGAGCTTGTCGCAACACTTAAAGCTACTATTATACTTCAAACTGGATTTGTGTGAGAGAATTTCCTATGTATTTTTTCTGTGAAACGTCATCTATCTAGCCCTATGGATCTCTGCTAATAAACAGTATAGGACATGAGCAATTTACTAACTCATAAATGATGATTTTTAAATGCTAAAAATCTGGCTATAATATTTGAAAGAATAACATTACAAATCACATGTGTGTTGGATGTCCCTCCTAGGGAATTTAATTTTGGGTCACAATCCCCCCCCATTTTAATAGTTTTCTGTCTGTGACATCACTGGTAGTTTTGTCGATTTCTCTCCACGGGGTCTTCACTTCCCAACAACCTCAGATGCTCACTTTGGAGGTGATATGATTGTAAGGAAGTTGGTACCACCCCTGACTTCTGGGGTGACGTGACTATGTATCTGCTAAGACATTCAGTCCTCTCATTGCCACTGGTCACAGTGATAAGTTCAGGTGCAGACATCAGATCAAAGCCAAATTAATCAGGTTGAATCTCCTTTCTTCTGAGCACACATGAAGAAGCAGTCATAGTTAGCAAAGTTTGGTACCTAACGTAAATCCAGGATAGGATCCAGCTTTAGGACCATGTGTCAGTGCAGAATGCAAAAGAGAGTAAAAGAACTGGGTTATTTGATGTTATCATTGCTCTGATACTTTTGTGTTCCAATGCCAAGGAATAGTATGCATCAGGCTCTCATCTCATTAATGCTGACAGCTAATGTCCATCTGGAATAAGCACAATATATTACTGGTGTTGGTAGTTTACTTCTCAACTCATGATCTAGGGGTTTCTAGCACATATCAAAAGGGCTTTTAAAACACAAAATAAAGACAAGTGACTATAAAATTGAAGAATAAATATAAGGACAATTTGTCACTGTGATAGTAACAGTAAGGAGGTTGGTTTGACTGAAGTTAAGTGTTTGCACTGAGGGATATTAAGACCCAGTGTTGGACAGATAGAAAATAATCTTTATATATTATACATGTTGATTTCTTGTTTATTCATCTCAACTGCTTTTCTTTTTTTCCAGCATTGAAACCATGTTGACCTAACTGTATAATGGCAACAAAATGCACGTAGTACTGGTGTCTTATTTGTTCTTTCAACTAAAATATAAGGTTCAAAAAGACATAAATGTCTTTATGGCTTTGCCTATTATATTAGGTCCTAATACCTGACATTTACTAAATGTCAAGTTTGGCTGAGTAATTAAGTTTTAATCTAATGCCACACTGTACAGGAAAAGAAAGAAACTATTGTTTTTGATGAAATTTATATCATGGTTATTTTTTAGTGATTTGATAGCTAGAGACCATTTTTCTTCCTTTCTATGCTAAGCAATGCATATCCATTATCATCATGTTCCAATGAAGTGCTTATTTGCATGAGTACTGTGTACATCAATGACCAAGGCATACACACATACATGCACACACAGATGACAGATAGATAGATAGATAAGCTATTTTGATGGCAATTTTATGTGTCACCTTGACTGGACCACAAGGTTCCTAGATATTTGGTTAAAGATCATTCTGGGTGTGTCTGTGAGGGTGTTTTGGGGTGAGATTAACATTTGAATCAGTGAAGACTGAGTAAAGACATTGCCTTCCCCAATGTAGGTAGGTCTCATCCAATATGTTGAAAGTCTGAACAGGGAAACAAAGTTTGAGTAAGAGAATTCTCTCTCTCTCTGCCTGATAATATTTGAGCTGGAACATTGGTTTTCTCCTGCTTTCTTACTCAGACTCAGAGTGGAATTTACCTATCAGCTCTCCTGATCTCAGGCCTTCAGACTCAGATCAAAACTATGTCATTGGCTCTCCTGGGTCTCCAAATACACACAGACATGCACACACTCTTAATGGGAACATATAGAAAAGGTGAAATAAAGGAAAATGTTAATGCTGAAGAAGTGAGGTGCTGAAAGAATTAACAAGGGATATATAGACAAAATACATATCAGTGCTGTGACCACAAATATTTCTAATTTATTTTTTAAATCTACCCTTTTTGCTATATAGGTGACCCTTGAATAAAGCAAAATTAGGGATACCAAGCCCCCACACAGTCAGAAATCCATGTATAACTTTTGATTCCCCCAAAGGTTAACTACTGATAGCCTATTGTTGACCAGAAACTTAACTGATAATATAAATAGTGGATTAACACATATTTTATATATGTATTACAGGCTGTATTCCTATAATAAAGTAGGCTAGAGAAAAAATGTTATTAAGAAAATCAAAAGAAATAGAAAATATACTTACTATTCATTAACTGGAAGTGGATTATTAATAAGTGGAAGTGGATTATCATAAAGGTCTTCATGCTCGTGACTTCACATTGAGTAGGCTGAGGAAAAGGAAAAATCGGTCTTGCTGTTTCCAGAATGGCAGAAATACAAGAAAATTTGCATATAAGTTGACCCACACAGTTCAAATCCATGTTGTTCGAGGGTCAACTGTATTCATCAGTATATTTTTCTTAATTTATTCATATATTTACTCATTAATTTATCCAAAAAATCATTCATTCTCTGATGCCTACCAGGTTAAAGGCACCCAACTAAAAAGAGATTCTCTAAGGGTCCTTACCTATAGTCAAAGAAAATATAAACCCAAGCAATGAAAGACACAGGCTCCGTGTACTCTAGGAAAAGAGGAGGGATGGCTAAATCAGTCTGGTGACTCAGGCTACACTGAGGAGAAATGGGTGCTTTAAGAGCATTAATGAGTTTTCTGTACTTGTATGTATACATTTTTAAGTCTTCCAAACATTCTGTAGGGAAAAGCTGAGTATGTAGCATCTCTTTTGAAATTATAATAATT
Source organism: Eulemur rufifrons (assembly GCF_041146395.1). Taxonomy (NCBI): domain Eukaryota; kingdom Metazoa; phylum Chordata; class Mammalia; order Primates; family Lemuridae; genus Eulemur; species Eulemur rufifrons. The sequence continues at coordinate 109,206,978 of NC_090984.1, read as the reverse complement.
TTTCTTCTATTTCTAACTTTCAAGCTTGATTTTGCTGCACCTATTCCATAATAACTAGGCAAATGTGAAGAGTACACCACCGTGTCAAAAAGTGTTTTATTTCTGCAATTCAGAAGACACTAATGTCTTGCTTGAAATCTTCACTGTCTAATGATCTTGGAACCCAGGCTATTGAATCCTGCTTTTTTGGGGTGGAAATGTCTGCACAATTTACTGAGGCTTTAGGCAGGATTATGTTGGTCTAGCAGTTAAATAGTTATGTTAGGAATAAAAAAGGATTTAATGGTTTATTGGAAAGTCAATGGCATAATGTGTGAGGTGCCTCTTTAACAGTATACTAAAAGTGTCAGAATTTTGTGCAATTTTCCACACACAAAAATGGCATAATATTCTACAGGTGTCACCCATTTATTTCCAATTGCTTTGCTCATTAGTAAAATATTTCAATACACAGTCTCCTGTAAATTAATGAAACATGTCCTAATGAACTGCCAAGCTAAGCAAGCAACAAGGTAGGTTCTGAAAAATATGCTAAACACTAAGAACTTATAATAATTTATTTGAAGTGCTAATATTTGCTATGGTCACTTCCTACAATACAAATTCACTATGCTGATTGTTGCACTATACATTGTCCAATGTAAAGTTCTTTGAGCAATGTTCCTGAAATCTACATTCTTATTGCCTTACGCTCACTACCAAAATGATAATGATTGCCTAAGGGCAATCTACAACCCTTTAAGAATAAGGTTGCTATTTTTTTTAAACAGTAATTTATTTTTGTGGATGTGTACTTTTGTTGAACACATGCTTCTATATTTGTGGACATATTCCATGCAGCTTCCCACATATACACCAGCACATAAAACTTAATGGCAAAGTACACTGACTTTTAGATTTTGCCACAATTTTTTAAAAAGTCTCTATTTTTTAAAGAAATGACCTTATAATTGTAAAAAAGTATATATCATTTTATATTTCTCATATTTTAAAATGTATAAATTTTACTTTGAACAGATATATTTTTCCTATATTTTAAGAGTTTTTCTTTGTACAGGTTGCTATAACAAAGTACCATAGACTTGGTGGCTTATAAACAGAAATGTATTTCTCACAGTTCTAGAGGTTGGAGTGCAAGATCAGAGTGCCAGGGTAATTAAGTTCAGGTGAGGGCGCTCTTCCAATTTGCAGACTGTCATCTTATTTTATTCTCACATGGCAGGGAGCAGAGCAGAGAGAGAAAGTAAGTTCTGTACTTTTTTAAGGACACTAACCTCATACATGAGGGCTCTACCCTCATGAACTCTTCTGATGCTCATCACCTCACAAAGGCTCCACCTCCTAATACAATCTTGCTGGTGGTAGGGTTTCAATACATGAATTATAGGGGATACAAATATTCAGTTTATAACAGAGTTAACATGGATAAACATACATACATATTATATGTGATATGTGTGTATGTGTGCATGTGTGTAGCCATATATATGTATTTATATCCAGACTTAAAATATATTTTTTATTTTATATATAAAGTTATATCTTTTTATATCAATGTGAAGCTATATTTCAAGTTGTCTATGCAATCCTTTATGTAACAGTAATAAATGGGGTATGTTTGTATGTATATAATTATATATACTGTATAATTTCTACTGAGCCTACAGAATAGAAAAGAAAAGACATAAATCTATACAGGTATACATGATACGCATCTGACTGTTCTTTAAGCCTAGTGGCACATAGCTTCCCTTAAGCGTTTTATCATAAGAATAATAAAGACATATCATCATTACATCTACCAATTAGTAGATTGTTAGCTGTGCTATCAGTGACCCGCCATTTATCACAACTTCAGGCTAAATTATTTAGAACAGTGAACGATAGTTGTGTTATTAAAAGTTCATCCTGTTCTGAGGTTTCATCTTGTTCTCTGTTTTTAAGGGCACACAGCCATTAAATATTAATAAATTTTCTAACAAGGGCAAATTATAGCTAAGTATTTCATTTCAGATCATGTTATAAATTCATCACTTTTTTTTTTTTTTTTTTTAAAGAGAGAGAGGAGATCTCACTCTGTCATCCAGGCTAGAGTGCAGTGGCACCATCATAGCTCACTACAACCTTGAACTCCTGAGCTCGAGCAATCCTCCTGCCTTGGCCTCCAAAAGTACTGGGATTACAGGTGTGAGCCACAATGACTGGCGGACATTAATGTTTTTTAAAAAATTATTAAATAGTCAAACAACGTAGATGGAGCTTAACTGTTTTCTATTTCTATTACATATATTTTAATTACAGTCAAAGGCATTTTAAGAAGCAAAGATGCTTGAATAATTCTGGGTATGTTTCCTGACACCTTATTAGAAATCAGGAACCTGTAAATGGTATTATTTTGTTTGGGTTACCTTTTCATTTCGTTCCTACTAGTATTAATACTTGGAATATAAAATTATTCAAATTGCAATTTTTAAAACAACTTTCAAAGCTACTTATTGTTTCATCTAATTAATCAGCCTTTCCTTTTATCTTCATTAGACATTTCAAGACTTTATGCAGAATTGTGAAAATTCCCAAGTTTTTCTATCACACATAACTGAATTCATATTATGCTCTGATTTCTCTCTGTAAATTTCTGAGACTAAAATGTTTGCCTTCGATCTTTATTAAATATTTATAAATCTTGCTTTCTATTATATTTCCAGCTATTTCATGGTAAGGCTGGGGGACTGCTTCCCATTTTCCTGGGAAATTTTGAGCAATCAGAGGAGCAATCCACACTTGTGGACCCCCTCATCTGCCTACTTCCCTGCTTGTGTGCTGGCGTGTTCCCATTGCCCGGTTTAAGTCTCCTCTGTCCCTGGCTAAGGCCACGCCATCTCATGAGCACCAGATGCCATTCATTCTTGCCTACCCAAGGAAATCATTTTGGCAATTCTCTACCCCTCTTTTATCTACAAAGTTCCATTCAATACCACATATTTTTCATTAGCATAGAAAACGTTTCTCCAATATTAAAACAAATCAAAACTTAACTAAATAAAGCAAAACAAAACTCTTGTGACCCCCTGATCTTCTGGATTCCATGTGATTTCTTGCCTTCCTTTGCCTCACATTGTTTAATCTATTTTCTATAATTTCTTCCCTACCATCTTTTTGAACCCAAACCAATTAATGTGACATTTCCTGTCCAACTCTATTCAACTCTATCCACTTTTCCTTTTTAGATCACCAATTACTTCCACATAACTAAGTCCAATAGTTAATTTTTAACCCTTATACTGGGTTGAACAGAGCCTCCCAAAACTCATATCCACCCAGAACCGCAGAATGTAACATTCTTTGGAAATAGGGTCTCTGAAGATATAATTACAAAGGTTAGGTCATATTTGATTACAATGTACCCTAATGCAATGCCTAGTGTTTTTATAAAAAGAGAAAATGAAGATACACAGAAGGCACACAGAAGAAAAAGCCATGTGACAATGGAGGCAGAGATTGGCATTCTGCTACCAGGATAAAATGCCAAGGCTACATCTGCGCATGTGCACACACTCTTTCTCTCTCTTTTTTTGATATTTATATACCTTTATTTTGAAACAGTGGTTAACATTTTTTTTTATTTCAGAATATTACGGGAGTGTAAATGTTTTGGTTACATGGATTGCTTTTTTACTGCTTGAGTAAAAGTTATAAGTGTGCCCATCACCCAGATAGTGTACACTGTACCAGTTAGGTATGATTTCACCCCCTCCCACCTGCTTAATTTTCACTGAGTTTTACTTCCATCTGTGCACATGAGTGCTGATCAGTTAGTTCCAATTTAATAATGAGTACATGTGGTGTTTGTTTTTCCATTCTTGGGATACTTCACTTAGGAGAATGGTCTCCAGTTCCACCCAAATTGTTACAAAAGGTATTAATTCATATTATTTATGGCTGAGTAGTACTCCGTGGTACTACTACTAGTATCCCACATTTTTATGAATCCACTCATGAATTGATGGACACTTGGGTTGATTCCACATCTTTGCAATTGTGAACTTTGCTGCAATGCACATCCGAGTGCAGGTGTCTTTTTGATGAAAAGTCTTCCTTTCAGTAGATATCAAAGAGTCAAGTACTTAGTTAATGGAGAGGATTATAAAAAACATATGGGGGTTCATGGAGCCAGTTACAATAGCATGCACCCTTGGGCATGAGGCCTATGGATTGATAGCTAATAGTCCATTCAACCTCTGAATTAGGCAGCTTTATGTTTTTATGTTAATTCTAAGAGGAATGCCTCTATAATGGGATTCCATCAAATTTATAAAATTTATAAAATAAGGTTCATGAACCATTTTATGTCTGCTTTGATAATAAATATTTAACCACTAAATGATGGTATAGCAGCAGCAATTGTTCTGAAATGTGCTATCAACTTCTGGGTAAAATGGCAAATTCTTGCTCTCTACAGATACTTAGTACTCTTATCTATTAAAAATAATCTGTTAATGATTTATGTTTTGCCATGCTAATCGCTGGTCTTTGTCCCAAGCCCCCCACCCAGTGGTTACCAGGAGAACAAATTATTTAAAGGCTCAGAGTGGTTTAAAATTAATCTATCCTGATAATTTCAATTGTTTCTTCAGGAAATGTTTAGGTGGTCTTGGAGGTAAAAAGTTAGTCTTTCAGATAGTCTCTCCTTTTCCTGTTTTTTTTTGTTTTGTTTTGTTTTTCCCTGAAATGACACATAAATATACCATGTAAGAAGAAAGTATTATACGTCCCTGTGACATACACGAGCAACTTGTCCCCTAGTTAGAACATCCTTTGGACTCTATATCATGCCTCTCTTTCCCCAGGGGCTGAGTTTTGCTGCAAGTGTGACTCATGGCCTGTTCAGGGTCCCCTCATCCTCATGCCTGGCGGAGTTTCTTGCTTGCTGCAGACACTGCAGTGATGGGCAGTTTTCTTACCCAGCTGCTGGCCTGGCATGCCCTCTGCCCTCCAGGCTTCCAGCCTCTGTCTCAGAATTACCTCACCCCTACACAGCAGGCTCTGTGGAAGGGCATCTGCCAATTTAACTCAACATTTTAAAAACAGGAGGAATAAGGACTTACTGAGAAAGCAAAACCTAATTGTTCTGGCCATGCTCTAGGTTGGGAGAGAGAAACTCTTTTCTGCATCCTCAGGCCTCAGGAGCAACCCAGGCCTTTACATGATGTTCCTTAATCAATGAAGGCATCTTTTGCTCTTTAAACGGGAGAGTAAATGCAGACATGCAACTTTCAACTCATTCTCCTGCTCTACTCCCTCGCTCTTTCCTCATCACATTATCATCTCCCAGATCATAGTCTCCTTCTTAACTAGTGAGACAGGCAGGTTTTGGGTCCACATGATCTTGTGATCTTGATAATATTATAATGTCACTCTATGTGACAAAAGGGACTTGGTAGTTGCAATAAATATTACTAATTTGCTCACCTTAACATAAAGAGATTATTTTTGATCATCCCAGTAGGCCAAATGTAGTCACAAGATCCCTCGAAAGCAGCAGGAGAAGGCAGAAGAGAAAGTCAGGAAGATAGCTGAGGCCGATGTCAGAGAAATTGGAAACATAACATAGCCTTAACTCATCATGTCTGGCTTTGTAAATAGGAGATGGGCATTGACCAAGGCATGTAGGTGGCCTCTAGAATCTGAGAATAAGCTACAGAAAACAACCAGCAGGGACACAGGGATATTACTCCTACTGCCACATAGACAGAATTGTCAACAAACTGAATGATCCTGAAGACACATTTAGCCTCCGTGTTTCCAGGAGGGAGTGCAGCCCCACTGCCACCTTTATTTCAGCCCGGTGAGATCAGGGTATCCGCCAAGCCTGCCTAGACTAATGATCTACAGAACCTATGGGATGACAAATTTGTGCTTTATTAGGCTCCATATTTTATGGAAATCTGTTACATCAGCAATATAAAATTAATAAAATTAGCCAAATGTTAATGGTGGGTAGGGTTATACTTTCTACACTATAAGAGAAATCTAGCAGTTGAATATCTAAGCTTTATTATTGACCTACTAAAGATGAATATGACTATAACCAAGCCTGCGGGGAATTGTCTTGCTGTCAGTATTTTTGTTTGTTTGTTTGGGGTTTTGTTGTTGTTTGTTTGGTTGGTTTTGCTTTGTTTTAGTACCTGGTGTCTCCCGTCCAGGTGTGGTAAACTTCATGATCATCCTACAGAATGGAAACTCTGCAGTGAGAAATAATAGCAAAGGATTTATTAAAAGGCATTAGTTAAATAACTGCAAAAATAAAGATCATGCAATTGGAAGTTTTCCTTTTACTAAAATTATTTTTACCTTTGCTAGGAGATCCAGGCTTTACAAAACTCACAAATGGAAAGGGCCCTTGAAGATAAGTTTCATTCCCCTCTCTTCTTCCCTATGCTGAATAACCTCAAAGTGTAATTTCTTTTTCTCTAAACTTGTAGATTACCTTTAAGAGAAACTTTTTCATTTGAGTTTAGGGCTTTGATCAGTCCACAGTACAGAGCCTTATACATCTCAAGTAGCCCACTTCTTCTTCCACATGTGGTTGCTCTACTTTTTAAAATATAAAACAAATATAGGTGTTTTTCATTAAAATATATGAATATATCATTATATGAGAATCTCTCTCTCTTTCATCTGTCATTTTTCTAGCTCCCCTTATATCTCAGAAATATTTTAATTTAATTATTTGAGCAATTGGTTATACAATATTAAGATTTTTTAAACTTTAAAAGATAAGAAGGCTGGGCACGGTGGTTCTTGCCTATAATCCTAGCAGTCTGGGAGTCTGAGGCAGGAGGATCCCTTGAGGTCAGGAGTTCGAGACCAGCCTGAGCAAGGGCAAGACCCTGTCTTTACTAAAAATAGAAAAAAATAGCTGGAATGTGAGCCTCTAGTCCCAGCTACTGGGGAGCCTGAAGCAGGAGTATTGCTTGAGCCCAAGAGTTTGAGGTTGCTGTGAACTAGGCTGATGCCATGGCACTCCAGCCCAGGTGATAGAGCAAGATTCTGTGCCCCCCTCCCTGAAAATAAAAGAAAAGAAAAAAAGAAAGGTAAGAAATGCACTTGATTCCTTTATCTATTATAACTAAAATTCAGAATGAGTAGTGCAAGGGAGAGGAAATAAGGTGGAGGCAAAGGAAGGGAGAGGGAAGGGTCATTTTTGGAAACCTCAAACATCATTGGATTATTTTATCAATATCTGTATTTATCTCCTTATTTAAGGTCCTACTCTAAAAAATATTTGTAACAATCTTCTTCTGTGTAAAACACTGTCTTAAGTATCTTCCATATTTCATCACACTGGATCCTAAAAATTATACTGTTGATTCAGTATATTATAACTATTGTGGAAAGTTAAAACTGTGATTTATTGAGGAAAAATGACCAAAGTCAATTCACCTAGTATTGAAGAACTTAGAAGTAAAACCAGGACATTGGAAACGTGGAAATATCCAAGGCATTTGGTTTTTTATTTCAACAGGATATCTCTCAAACCCTTCTACTTCTCTGGGTTTGCACTGCCTTCACTTGATTCAAGTTCTTATCACTCAGATATCTATATCAACTGTATCCTGATCCCAATTATCTAGACACAGCGCTTGATTCCTTGAATAGGTCAACATTCCACAAACACTAATTTCATTCTCTCATTCTATTTATGAAAAAAAAATTCTGGCTTAGAGTCCATATTTCAAAGATCAAATTTGTATGAACATTTGAGGATCTACTGTCTTCATAACATGAGAATAAATACCATGAAAAATAAAAGCCCTCTCCAGAGGCCCTTTCATTTAAAGAGTCTACAGTTTGTTTGGACAGGTATTGATGATGTAGAAACACACAGTTAAAACAGTATAGCATAGCCTATTACTGACAACATATGGGTATGAGCATTTACAATACAGAGAGTTAATTTGGGGAGTTTGGAATACTCAGAAAGGCTATAATTTGCAATGGCTAAAAATACTATAATGAAAATAATTTGGCTTAAACCAGGTTCTAAAATATTTGGATACTTGAGTGGGTAGCTGAAGGGCAATAACATACACAGATGAGAATAAACAAGGGATTTTGTCACTTCAATGGGCTCCTCCTAGAGTCACTGGACTGAGAGGTTTCTCTGATGCTACTCTGGGACCTACACTTCCATGGATAATTTTGAGTGAAATTAGGGAGTGTTTTGATGTTTGACTTTAGAACTCAACACTTTATGAAAGTCATAGGGAATCATTAAAAATTCATGGGTGAGGAATCATCAGGAAAATTCAGTTTGGAAAAAATAAATCTGACATCAAGGTATAAGACAAATTATTTAGGGAGAGACTGGAAATGAAAAGAATAGTTAAGTTTGAAAAAAAGAATGAAGCATGAAAAAAAGGGAGTAAAATTAAATATGAACATTTAAGAAACCATATTCTTCTAGATGTGAATTATAGTTATACATAGCAGTTCTTGGGAGCTTAAGAATATCATGTCCTTTTTTTCTGGGTCAATATTTAGCAAGTACTTGTAGTATAGCTGTTGTGGGAGGAGAGAAGAGAGATGAAAGTACAGAGGGATCCCAGCTTTTCATCTCAAACTGTTGTCTTAGATACCTGAGTGGAAGAGAATAGAGAGAACGATTTAATTTGGCATCACTGCTTTTATTACAAAGGTCAGACATGAAACTAACATCCCATGACAATGTGTTGTCTGCTACCAATTTTCACTCAATTTTTTTTTGCACTTCTGACACTTCTTTCGATTAGATGCTAAATACGAATTGAGCCCTTTTGGTTATACATAACCAATGAGGTCAAGTAAATTAAATAATAGCTATGGATGAATATGTGCAATCACAAATATTTAAAATACCAAAAAGAAAGCTTCATTTAAAATTACTTTTTTGATGTAAGTTTGAATTTACCTACATGGTCTGTTATTCTTATTTCATGTGATTAACCAAGGCAATAATCATTAATTCAATCAATCAACAAGATTTTAGATGCTGGGGACAGAGTAGTACATAAAACAAGATCAAAGACTATCTGAGAATTTATGTAAATATGTACACATTGTATTAAGGGATTGTATTAATTCACATAAAAAATGTTACACAAGCATCGGAGCATTATCTATGAAAAGCATCTTCCCCACACAGTTAGGAAGATCTGGGCTCCTTGTCAGAGTAGGGCAGATCAAAGCAACCTTTTAGTTTGAAATCCTTTTCATTTCATTCCAACTTAAGAATCTGCATGGTGGAGGATATCCATCCTGGATCACCCTGCTTGGCTTCCTCATTCTATTTCTCTGTGTGTAAGAAGCCCTGTGATAATGTGGAAAAAACAATAGGTGGGATTTCTAGTTCTCAATCTTCCTCTCGCCAGCTTTGTGATTTGGAAGTAGGCACATAAACTTAGCAGCTTTTATTATCTAATTTGAGGGAAAAATGTAAGAATCTAGTGAGAAAAACATTTCATTGAGACACTGGGGAGATGTAAAGCCACCTGGCATAGTTTCGGGAGCCTAAATTTTGCTTGAATATTTTTTTCAAAAGTTATGTTTATTAAGAAAGAGAAAACTTTGCTCATAAAAACAAAAAACAATGACATTTGATGCAATATAAAAGAATGCAGAATCTACCTTTGTAAAATTTGAAAGAAAAGAATTTGAAGAAATTTGAGCTTGGAGGTAACATTCCTGGAAGAGTGACAGAGCCCCTCTTACCCATGTATTTGATAAAAAACAAATTTACCCTCTCCTGTTTCCATCAGTGCTCAGGCAGAAGAAACCTTTGAGAGGCACCAACAGAGCAATTAGAATAGTGCTGTGGGTATAGTGGGTGTCCAATCATCATTATTAAAATTGGTCTCATTGTTCATACTACAACAGGACTGTAGTATATTTTTTTAATCAAAGAGAGTATATTTACCATATGTTTCCAATAGTGTAGAACACACCAGCTGGCACATCTTGGACATTCAGCATATGTTTTTGTGATTGATTTCTACTCCATATGTCCAAGAAATGCTTATGAACCTTCTTGAATGTGTTGCCTGCTAAGATGTATTATAAATGCTTGAAAGACATTGTTTCCTCTTTGCCTTCCACGCCCAAACCAAAATAGTCTAGATTTTCCTTGCTTTGAATTAGCAGCCAAAATGACTTCACTCTGAAAAAACTTGGGAGTAAACGCAGCCAAAACTTCAGATATGTTCACATTCATACCCACACCCAAAACAAAGAGCTTGGAAAAGTTTTGCTTTTCCTATGTGTATTACTACTATGTAACAGGAAGTGTTGCTCCAGGAAGTCAAAAAATTTATCTAATAAGTGTGCTTATTCATGAACTTGAGTGACTTAAAAAAAAACTTATATGTTTCTGTAACAGTGTAGAATAGGTCTAGTAATATTGATCTCAGGTGACATTCTACTTCTAATTGTGTCAAAGGAAGACAGATAAAAAACTAGTTTTGCAAATAAGGGAGAAGAATATTTTCTTTTCCTAGATCTTTGGTTATATGTTTCAGCACGATATTGTATAGTAGTTGAAACTGATTATCATTCCCCTCCACGAAGGCTGAAGAGTCACAAAAAAAGTGAATTGGGAACTTGAGTTTTACTACTTGAGTGTAGCATGTAGAATTTAAAAGCATGAAATAGAGGGTGACGTGCATAGAGACTTTGGCACCGTTCTGTTTATTAGAGGTCCAATGACACATCTTTCCCCAAGATCTGGGTACCACTATGGGTTTAGTTCCTCTGATTGTGTGTCCCCCAAACTTAGAACCATTCCTTATATGACTTTTCAAAAAAACTAACAGAAGCACAGATGAAGGTAGAATTACAATTGTTATAAAAACACCCTACCCTGGGTAGCAGGCCAATTATTGGCTGAGAATTGGTATCAAGTGCCACTTGAAAAGTCCTTGTGTATTGAGCCTTTATCAATTGGTATTTACTTCTTGTGAATGGCTGATATTTAAACAAGAGATTCTACCAGAATTGGTAGGGACTATAGAAAATAATTTACTTAAAATGAAAAAAATTCCAAAATACAAAACACATGGGACTGTCCTTTCCTTTTGCAATTTTCATCCTCAATGTCTTTTGTCATGTTTTTGGGAGGCAGCACAGTCTTATATTTCTATCTTCACATGTACTCTTCACTATTTTTTCTGATCATGAACATAATGTTTATCTTTTTCTTGTTATTCTAAGACTCTATGTACGACCTTTTTCAGGAAAGAATATGTGTAACATTTCAGGAGCTATCATTAAAAACAGTTTAAAATCAATGAGCTTTAAATGAAAACATGTTACTTTATCTTGTAAAGTTTTAATTCCCCAGCCATCTGTCATAGTCATGTCCCTTATTTTCACTGTGACTATAGCCATATCATTTAAATAAATAGTGCTTATTTTCTAAGCCCCTGGCATTAATATTGAGCTATTTCAAACCAACAAAAATAAACTTCTTACTTCTCATGGAATTATAATAATAGAATTACAATTTGAGACCGCATCTGTTTGATTACTATTTCATACTGAATCTCAAATACCTAGTGGATATCTCCGTTTGGATATCACACAAGCACTTACAAATAAAAATATGGTCTCTTCTTCTTTTCTCCTTCATATCCCTAAACCTTTTGCACTATCTTTGTCACTTATCACAGAAAATAGTGCCACTACTCAATGCCACAGGATATCTGGGGGCCCACCTAGTTTCTTCCATCATTCCTTACGCTCACTTCACATCTGCCATTCCACTAAGCGTTGAGCAGATCTCACTCACCAGGCAAAGACCACTGGGAATACAGCTGTAGTCAAACAAAGCTGGTTCTATTACTCACTGAAACAAGAGAGCCTGCACACCCAGAGACCACAGGAGTATCTCCATAAAAGAGTGTGAGAATGGGCTTGTTATGGGATCTGGGCTTGAGTTAGGTGATTTGAGGAAGGCTTCAAGGAAGCAGGGATTTGTTGTGGATTGAGTGCTGTCAGATAACAAAGATCATTTGTCGACATGATATTATATCTTAATTTACCTAAGAAGAAGGAAGAACAAAAGAGGGCTAAAGCTGTAATTGATAAAAAACAAACAAGCAAGTAAGGCACTCATTCAGGTTAGTTAGGAGAGTGATGTTTGGTCCTTTCTGTAGTTCGCACAGTCGTTTTAATTTTGTCTGTGTGCAGATATACTTATGGAGGTGTCTTCTTTTACCTTAGCCCATCACAGTCACAAGTATGGTGTTCTGTTCTAGAGACAGTACTCTAGTTGTTGGTATCGGGTCCCATTCTTTAGCCCACACTGGCTCTGATCAGCAGTTTACCCTGATCTGTCATTCCCTCTCAGACACCTTATCCCTCCAGACATATACCACTCTCTATGGTTGCCCAAGTGCCTGGTGTTTTATGTCTACCTGTCTTTTACATCTGTTCCCTTCGCACAGAATATATGTCTTCTGTATTTTTAGTTCTCTTAAATTTATGTCATCTTTATAATCTCAGCTTAGGGCATCTTTCTGAAAACTGTCTTCTAATTGAGCCTCTTTTAAATGATGCCACACGCCTCACTCCCCCAATACCTCCACAGCATCTGCAAGGGCATAATCTCTGTGGGGTTCACCTGCAGCGCCTAGCACGTATAGCGGCCTATCAGAACAAACTTGTTTCAAGAACAAGTGAACCATAATTTATTGTGTACTTGCTTCTGTGTGAGGTGAAGTGTAAGAAAGGAGGCAGAAAAGAATAACTATTGCCTTCTTCTCAAGTAGCTTATATCAACTGGGAAATATTGGATGTTATGAATTCAAAATTAGTTAGGAAAATTTAATTCAATTAAATGAACCTTAGAATTGTAGAGGGTATTTCTGTGGGGAGGGAGTTGCTGAAAGGGTAGATTAAAAGGGAAATCATGTGAAGCCACATTCCCACAATAGAATTCTTGGTTGCACTATAAAGTGACTTTCTTTTGATTTTTCAAATTCTAGTCCTATGAAAACAATAGCTTCATATATAGGGGCTAATATTAGTTTTGCTCGACTTCTTCAAAACTGAAATTTTTATTCAAACATTTGATTGAACCTCACTGTCATTTGCTCCTTAGGAGACGAAAGAGCTGCCATTGTGGGGAAATGCGTGTGCTAAGTTCAGGGCTATATGGAGAGAATCCTGTACTTTGTAATTTAAGGCCTAGGGGATCCATGTTCTCTGTGGCATCCAGCGCACATAGAGAGAGAATTAATGGCATTGAATATGCAGCCAGATGAGAAAGAGGCACCTTGACAGAATGACACTGTGGGAAGCTTGATAGCTTCAGTCTCACGTGCTGGTGGCTGCCAGTATAGTTTTTTCCCTGTATGAGCAGTTATAAAACCTGACAAATACAAAGGCAGCTTCCATTTTTTTTAATCATTAGCACTGTGGCCAGTCTTAGTTGTTCTTTTTCTCAGGACACATGAGATAAATTTAGTGTCCTTGGCTAAGGATTTTAAAAGAAAAAAGAGCTTTGCAAATAGTACTACTCTGGATAAATATTTAAATGTAGATTGCTGTTAGTATCACATTTTAGTTCATTTTCTTCTCAGAACATCTGTGTGAAGTAGGAAAAGCAAATATTATTATCCCTGGCTGACAAATGAGAAAACACATGACTAATCTGTCCAGTAGCCGTGGAAGACATCACTAATAGATCATAGAGCTTCTACCTTCAGAGTTGATACAATACTAATAATTATTCTCAACAAAGTGCCCCCAGAAGCTACCCAGGTGTTGTCATCAAGGATGGATCTATTTTCCAAAGAAGATATACACAGCACTGGGCCTAAGGCCTCTGAAGCTCCAAGAATAATAGTTCTAAAATACTAGAACAAGTTTAAAAGTAACCAAGTATATACTGTTCTTGGGCCCCATGCCAGTTAACAGCAGTATTCTGTTTTGCCTTATTAGATATACTTCCTCTTCTTTTTGTAAAGTTCACAAGAAAAAGAAGGAGCTGAAAGAGAAAGAGCGAGAAATCTGATGTCTTTGAATACGTTACAATGCATATGTTGTATTTCATCTAATATGTATTAACTGTGAAAAATATCTTTAATAAAAGTATGTGGCTCATTAGACAGTTTTATTATAAGTGGCTGTACTTCCTTAACCAAAAATTTTTAAAACATTTCTTTCTTTATTTTTGGAGATGAGAGTCTCGCTATGTAACCCAGGGTGGCCTCAGACTCCTGGGTTCAAGTGATCCTCCTGCCTCAGCCTACTGAGTAGATGGGACTATGGGTGCTGTACCACCACACCCAGTTTAAGAACATTTCTTAAGCAGTAGTTCAGATTATTATCACATCTTTGAGTACTGACTCATCATGCCATGTTAAAATTTGTGTTCATAGTTCCAGAAAAAACAGCATGCAAATTTTCCAGCAATGCTACAAAATGATCTGAAGAAATAAGTGTTCCAGTGAGTGACAAAAACTCTTATGCACAGTCATCAATATGTCAATGAATACAGTATAAGAGTAATTCTATTTCAAAGTTATATAGCTTAAAACAATGCAGTAGCAGTTTAAGCACATTTAATTTGTTATGATGTATGTTTTGATTTTAAATTAATTTTACATATTCTTCAATGCATCAAGAATGTAATGATCAATAGGTTGTGTTATTAATATTTTCTGTATCTTTGTATTTATGATATTTGTCAGCATTTTTCAAATTTCTAAATGGTGATTTCTTTTCTCATTCTAATAGTAATTATTTTTAAATCTAATTTTGTATTAAGATTTTCTAATTTTTTTTTAAAGGCTTCCTAAATTGAGTAAGATTCAGGCCGCACTAATTTGAATCTCTCTAAAATTCTGTGGCATCATACATTACTTAATAATATAATATAGACAGATATTAATTTAGGGAAACTAAACACATAAATGATACCATTGCACCAATTGAAATCCATGTACACCAATGTGTTCTTTATAAATAAAGTTTTTAAACCAGTTTGTGTAGATGGAAGTGTCTGTAGAACTGAATTAATCTGGTACATAGCATGGAAGATGAGCAAATTAACTCAATAAATTCTTATTAATTCAATTAATAAGAGCTGATTTAGCTTCTGAAACAAAATTCTTAATCATGTTAAACTAAGATTCTTATCTCAAGTTTTAGTGTTGTTTGTATTTAATTTATAGATTTGTTTGGCTTTTATAATTGTATTAGAATCATACGATAATTACTAAACCTAATTTGATCAAGTACATGATTAAGCCACATTATCATAAACCATATTATAAATACAGTTTTAGGCCTAATTTTGGGTATTTGCTAGGATTTTGCTATTTATTCAAGTATGGGTAAGGAAATTTGTCTACTATAAAATACAGAGTATTAAACTGAAGGGGTTTCAAGACTAGTATTGTTCTGGTCCTGCAACAAGTTAGGATTAAAGCCTCCAATAATTTTGTTGTGATATACTTGTCTCTTCATTTGTGGGGCAATGTTGCCTATGGATCTCTTTTAGTTATGAATTTCTGTGAGCCTATAATCAATGCACTGCACATCTAGTATTTTAACTGCTTTTTTAGCAGAAGTGGTCTGTGTCGTGCCTTCTTTCCCTGACTCCATCTTGACAAATACACAAGGGGTGTCAGTTCTATAATGTGCTTTATAAATTCAGAGAAGGAAACAGAGAAAATGCTAAAACACGTATTCTCAAAGTATATTGTGTTTTTATTTCTTTTTACAGGATACAGAAAAATTATTTAAATTTAGGATTCAGAAAATATTCTCTTTTTAAAAGTTTTAAAAGTTTAGTATATTTTACATTAATCTAATCACTCTCACATTAATTATTAAAAGACTAAATATATGCATAATTTTGTCAATTGAATCATGCAGAATTACTCAAAAATTTTAGACTAAAGTTTGTTAGCTTTGTATTATGTTAAGTTTATGTTTATTTATGTTGTTAATGTCTTTATTACATTATTCAGTTTATATAAAATGTGATTAGAAATAACTTCTGTTTTACTTAATATACCAAAATCCTTTAGTTTAGCCATCTTCAGTACAATATTTTGAAATAGTTAATGAATATAAAAATATATAATAGTCTTTTGTAGTCCAGCCTGCTAAGTTACATGATTATCAAGCTGGGTAATAAGTTGAGAGAATCTGAAACCTAAATACGACTACAAAGCAGAACAGACTTCTTGTGTGATTCTTCCTGAAAGTCATTTCCAAAGAGAAATTCCTAAATACACGAATCTCTGATATAAATCCAGAAGAAATTCTGAAAATGTTTATTTCTTAAAAAAAACCAAAACTTATTTTTTAAAAGCCATATCTAAGGCCAACTTTAAAATATTCTGTGATTTGTTCAGTGAAATTCAATGCTTGATTCAATATTGGAGAGAATAGAATATCTCCTAAGGATTATTTCAAGTGATGATAGTTTAAATTCTTGTGTGTTTTCAAAGTGGCTTCACAAAATAAATAAAAAAGAATATTTTCAAAAAGAGCATTAAGGGATAATAGTGGTAAAATCTAATCTGATGCTATTAGCACCATAAAAATGCAATAATATTTAAAATAATATAATACTGACACAAAATGATAGGCCACATCAATGGAGAGCCATAAATAAGTCCACTAATTTATAAGATTCCGATATATATGAAAAAAGTGAACTTTAAAACCAAGGAAGCAAGAAAACATTATGTCATAAATGATATCAAGATAACTGAATAGCAATTATAAAAGATGAAATTTAATCTATTCATACTATCCTTCTAAGTAAATTTCAGATGGATTAAAGAGCTTTACATTAAAAACTAAGTATATGAGAAAACAAGACTAGTCAATGCAAAATAGGATATATTAGATTTGGAGGAAAATTTATCTTTGTCTGCTTTGTAATGATGAAAACATACCCAAAGAAAATTTGGGCACATTGTAATATACACAAGTTCAAAAGCTCTATATGCATAAAAATTTAAAAATGTTAAACAGTTTACATCTATTTTACATAAAGGTTTCACTCAATCTGTAAGATTAATGCACTAATAACTATATTGGAACAATTTGTGAAGGGACAAGTCATGCCTAACTTAAAAACTTACAAAATATGAGCAACCAAAAAACCCTTTAGATTTATTAAATAAGTATGTTATTGAAATGTGAAAAGGCATTGCTGTGAGTTGGTGAAGCTGATGTACTTATCCTGAACTCCTGGCATAGTAACTTCAAGGACTTTTAATAAGCACTATAACAATGTAAAAAAAGAACCCTAACAATAATCATATCTTGTGATTAAGGAATTCTATCCCTGGACTTTACCCTAAACAGACAAAATATAAATTATTAGGATGGTCATTGCGGGATTATATACTATAGCCTCAAACTGGATATAACAATTTCCCTAATTTACTTAGAATATGTAAGATAATTTTACTTAGGATTTACTAAGTAAATCAAGGGTGGTGGATACAGTAAAAATTTGTTCAGCAACTGAAATAAAACTAAAATGATTATTGATAATTAAAATTATCTATACCACTAAGTTTATTATTATGTAAACAATGCATAAAAGTATAGGTGATCAGGGTATGAATAATTTATATTTATATTTTAAAATTACTGTTATTGCTTTAAAAAGGCTCCTCTTGAAAACAGTATTTTCATTTTCATTCATCACTTTTTTGTACATTTGCGAAAATGAAATGAACTCAAATATTATTACTTGGTTAAGCTGAGACATTTCTTCAGTTTTATTGCAGAGGACTTTCAATCTCTGCCTTTGCACTGGCTCTCACTGTTTCTACTTTCTCTTTGTGTGTGTGTGTGTGTGTGTGTGTGTGTGTGTATTCTTTTGCCATTCAGACAGCTAATCTTCAGAGAAACATGCATTGTTCCTGAGAATGGGAAAGCCTCAAGGTAGAGATGTGAGCTGTGTACTTTCTACCTGCTTCCTGGTGCTCCCATCTCACTGTAAATGATGTAAAGTGGTATTATCTCCTTTCTATCTTGACAGATACCAGGTTGAAAGAGCACCATTTGGCCTCCAGGCAATAGATCATCCCCTTTGTTCTATGTAACCTAGACTGCCAAATGACTACCTCAAGAGGCTGGAGTAGGCTCAGCTCTGAGACTCCATTGCCTCTGCCAAAATTTCAAATACCAGATGCTAATCATGATTGTCGGTGACGTATTTTTGTTTGGCTTTGCTTTGCTTTGCTTATACTTTTAATGACAAAGCATTATGCTTTAGCTTAAAAACAGAATTAAAAATTATTTGAATGTGTTTGAATCTAATATTTAGACAGCAACACTCCCCACCCCGTGCCACCACCAACATACTGAAGTTCTATAATAGGAGGCTTACAAGGAGACTCCAGGGGCTCATTTGCCAAGAATGTCTATTTCATTTCATCTCACTTCATTTCTTTCCTTTCTTCCAATATATGTTCTGCCAAACTCTGAGACAGGCTTTGGTGATACATCAATGATCAGAGAGAAAATCCTGCTCTCAAGTTGCTCACTGTCTAGTGGGGGAGGCAGACAGATAAACAGAGTGCTACAAAATAATGTGTTAAGTGTTCTACCAAGGGTGCGTGCAGGGGGCTACAGAACAGAGAGTAAAGAAGTCCTAATGTGTTCTGGGCCTTCAGGGGGTGGAGACTGTGTGGAGAAGCATTCAGAGAAGGACATAAGTCATTTGCCTTATCTTGAAGAACTGTTACAGTTTAGCCAGACATACAAAAGAAGAAACATCAGGAATGTTGAAAGCTTAGCATGTGTGGTGACTGCAAATCATTTTAAAAGCATGGCAGGAGTGCAGGTAGACTGGAGGTGGGGGCTGTTGTCTGCACTTGACTGAGAGATCCTTGGGTCAGGTTACTGGTATTTCCCAGCATCTCGTGTGATAGCTGCCATGCAGATACAGTTAGCATGCATTGGACGATTGACTCATTGAATAAATGACTGAGAGCATCTTCCTAATCTGAGATAAAATCAAAAGCCAAGCCATGAATGTTCACCCACACTTTTGATTTCCTTTAAGCCACCAGGGAAAGTGAAATTTCCTTTAAGCCACCAGGGAAAGTGAAATCATGGCAATTGCAAAATGGAGTATAGAGCAGATTCTAATGCTTGTGCAACTGCTGTCACTCACCTAAGAAAGGAAGTCGTCTCCCTCCTAACCCTCCCTCTGGCAAGGCTGCAGCTGTCACTCAACAAGTGAGTAGACTGCTTGTTTAAAATGCCCCGAGCACTATGTCCCTTATTTTCATAAGGACATTAGGGACCAAAAGATGTGTTTGTAATAAAGAAAGGTATTTATAAATAATTGCTATAGATAGGAAAGCCAGAGAGTTTACATAGGCTGTAGCAAGTTGACTATAAGATCATAGATAAATCTTCTTTAATTATAAATATTCTCATTTAAAAGATATGCACAGAGGCTAAAGTGTAACAACAAGCTACTGAATTAAATCTAAGTGGAAAAGCATCAAGCAACAGACTTTTATAAATATATAACATCCACAAGTTGTAATTATGCTGAATGCAATTTGATTTCTTGAAGACATGATATTATTCCTAACAAAGTCAAGTTTCACAACATAGTTTTTAGCTATGATTTAAATTAGAGAATGATAAAAAAAATTTAATGTATTTGATTTCTGAGGTCAGGAGTACATACATATTAGAGATTAATTGATATGTTAATATATATATTTATGATATACATATATATCAATTAATAGATGTGGTTTTGTATGTGTATGTAACCTAAAGTTTGGAAGGACTGATTTATCCTGATATAAATGGTTGAAATTAATCCTTAGAAATAGATCTTGGGCATGTCTCTGAAATATCATGTCAAGCCTATATATGCTTTATAAGAATCCTTATAAAATATCCTGGCGATAAGAATGTAGTCATTATAACTAATAGTTCTTTTATAATTTTAATTGTGCTAATCAGAGTCTATAAATTAATTTACATAGAGTTACTTGCACTTCTCAAGTTATTATTTAGGCAATTAGTTTGCATTAATGAACTCAAACAAGGCTTAACTAACCTACTATATCAATAAAGATTATGATATTTTAGCCCAGGGTTTTGTGAACCTGGTCTCAAGAAATAAAAGTACCATAAGCCAATATTTATCCGTTTCAATTATTAGTATCTGTAGTATAAATTCAGCTGTCTGGACCACTATCAAGCTTTAAGAAGTAATCCAATCATAAAATTTTTATCTATTTCAAACATAGTCTAGGAGAGAGAGAGAACTGAAAATGGGAGATTTTCTTCAACAACTTTTAAGCTCATAGAATCTCATAGATACTGAAATCCCAGCTTATTTATATCTAGAAATAGAAATTAAATCTTTAGCCAAGTTCAATGCTAATACTTGGCAGTTTTATGTTAATGTTCACATATTTGTTAAATTTTATCAAAGGTAACAGAACGTTCAGCTCCACAATTTATTTTCAATCCAGGAACAAGTGCTTTGAAATAATATCTCTCTGGGTTTACCAAATGTTATCTCTTTGACCCTATTAGAAATGTGTGCCAATTTTTTTTTGATGTGCAAAAAAGCTGAACACATCCAATCTTCCCAAATGTTTGAAGAGATGAGAAAAGAAATTTCTAGAAATCGTGTGTATTTGTAATTGTTAAGAAATGTAAAGATTTAATCTATTTAAAGTTTATATCTGAGGCTATATTCATTTTAAGAACATTGAGTGCCTTAACTGTAAACCAGATGGAGAAAAAGAATCGACAATATACATCCAGAGTCTAACATGTGTTCAGCAATGTGGAGAGACATAAAATGATGCTACTTTTCAGTTGCAGAAGCTATTCCCTCAGAACTCAAGGGGCAGGGCAACTCTGGTAATTCACTGCTTCATCTGTAGTAAAACTAGCTCAGCATGGGAACTAGATTCCTGTCTTGAACGATACACAAATCACCATGAGATCACTGCTCTGAACCATTTTGCTGGGGTGAGAACTTAATTTCACATTTCAACTAAAAACTCTTCCAGTTTGATTAAAAAATTGAGAAAACTGGACATCTTTTTATTTGAAAAAAAAAGAAAATGCAGCAAGCAGAAGGTATATTAATTTGAAATTTTACATTGAAAATTCAAGCAGAGATTATCATAGTCTCCCTTTTCTTCCCAAATTGCAGTGGATTGCTCAGAAGAAAAGTGTTAGGATAACCACATTTCTGCCATAGTCTACAGCCCAATGAAACCTGACAAGCAAAAAATTCAAACCATAAATTATCACATGTCATGATGAAAAATCCAATATATGTTTCATAGCTGTGGTGATCCATCCTGCCAAAAATCACTTTTCTTTAGCATCAAAGAGAGGAAGAAAGAGAATGAATCAAGCTAAAGGACTCTATCCCTCTAAGAATATTATATGCCCATTATTTTTCTAATTTCCACATTGCTTGAGATAGTCCTATTAAGGCTGATTAAGAGGACTTGAGATTCTTGAAAGATGAGAAGATTTCACTGAAAAGGTT